>NC_056739.1:222365329-222415329 GCF_019279795.1 Protopterus annectens
AGTTACAGCAATGCATGTGTGTCATGAAGTTTGTACATGCCTGAATGATTTGGGGTAGTTACAGCAATGAATGTGTGTCATGAAGTTTGTACATGCCTGAATGATCTGGGGTAGTTACAGCAATGCATGTGTGTCATGAAGTGTGTACATACCTGAATGATTTGGGGTAGTTACAGCAATGCATGTGTGTCATGAAGTTTGTACATGCCTGAATGATCTGGGGTAGTTACAGCAATGCATGTGTGTCATGAAGTTTGCACATGCCTGAATGATTTGGGGTAGTTACAGCAATGAATGTGTGTCATGAAGTTTGCACATGCCTGAATGATTTGTGGTAGTTACAATGGAGAACAGACGAGTAGGAGTGTCGGATTATTTATCAGCATTCCCCACAAGCATACCTCTCAACTGTCCCTGATATTCAACTCTGTCCCTCCTAAAATTGGTGACTTTTGGAGAAAAAGTAGTGAACTGCTCTTCGTAAATAATGACAATAATTAGAGTTATAGAGTTCTTTTATTTCAGAAACTATATATTAATTTGGATCCACTTTGTAGTTTTGAAATACTGAAATCCCGAATTTCAGTTTTTCAAAATCACAAACCCAAACCTCACAAACCTGAAAACATGAAATAATGAACCTCACAATGCCGAAGTATCAAAATACCAAAAACCCATGCTGCAGCATCTTTATTTGTTGTTTTATAACCCTCCACCTCTCTGAGCTCCTGTTAGTGTAGATGTGCACTCAGTAGTGAAACCAACAGCAAACATGTAATGTCCCAGTCACATAAGCACTGTAGTCCTGTACTCCCATTTGTAAACTTCATATGCACTCAGTAGTGAAACCAGCAGCAAACACGTAATGTCCCAGTCACATAAGCACTCTTGTCCGTTACTCACATTTGCAAGATTCGTGCAATAGACTTTAGGAACTCCATGGTGGTATATTCCTCTCTATGTGAAAGTATACTCTCGAATTATGCATGCCTCCTCAGCACCCTACGCCATTTTGGTGTGGGCGGGCACACACTAGCGAGGCAGGTCCGTAACTCGTCCACCCTATCCTGTTCCCTCACTAATGTCTGCATTAAGACAGACAGGTCGGTTGCCTTGGCACCCATTAAACATTTTAGGTGCTGGTGCCAGGCTTCAACAGAATTCTGGGTTTGGGGCAGAACAAGTGTGTTAAGTTCATGCACATTCCAAAACCCTACTGGGAATAAGGGTGGGAAGCATGAGACTGCAGCAGTTCTGGTGGTGAAACATCTCTTACAGCCCAACACATACCAATCCCCAAATTTCTTAATTAATTCCCTCCCCTCTGGAGGGTACACCTCCTTCAAGTCTAAAAATGCCTGCGCAACATCATCTTCAGGCAGAAATGCTAGTGGTATGAGGCACTTAACTGCAATCTGAAAGTTGATATCTGTATTATAGGAATATGCCAGTCCTAATTCCTGGACCTTGCGCCACACATTCCTACCAAAATGGAACAAGCACCCTTTCGACTTTACAGCATTGATGTTGGTTCTGAAGCTCTTGATTGCGGTGACCTCAAAGTCACACAGCACATATCTGAGTGAGGTCTCAAAGCTCTGATCCTCCATCAGATGTAACACACAGTCCCATATGGCAATGTATGCCCTAAGGGACTTCCTTCTCATTAGACAATACAACAGCGGTACAGATCTGCTGTATCTGCCACAGCAGAGGAGCCCGTGGATACTGTAGAGCTGCCTACAGATGGCACCCTTGTAGAAGAAGGTGCCATCCATTAACCAAATGGTGGCATGGCTGAGGTCATACAGGTTGTTGACTGTGCTAAACACAATAACAATGTTGTCACCGGATGCTTCCACAAGCTGTTTCTCGAGGAATGCGCCACTCTTACTGGGATAGTCCTGGATATTGAACGTGCATAGATTGAGGCTAGCCCTCACTGTTGAGCTGGTAGCTTTCCTGTGCACCCTTCCCACTTGCTGTAGCAACGCTGTCCTGGTCGGCAGGTCTTGGACCACATCTATGGACGTGGATGCTAGTGCATCCTCTACAAGTAAGCATGTGGAATCTCTGGAGACAGCCGCCCTGTGCTTTAGTTCAGCACACATGCTGTGTCTCTCCAGCTCTGTTGGGTCACCGCTATGGTTGTGAGCAGCTGACTTACACATCCTTTTACTGGTAGGTACGGGAGCAGTAATCACCCTACCTTTGCATTTCATTGCAGCCTTCCACTTGCAACACCAGTAGTGTCTGTCCGGTCCCTTCTTCTCCAGGTAGTAGACATATCCGTCTATGATCATCACTTGTTTGCCTTTCTGTGACACCATAGTTTCGTACATGGCACCTATACTTCCAGGTGAGGGAAAGCAAGGAGATGCCATTGTAGTTCTATACAACGTACATCCTGTTATGGATGTACTGCCTGATTTTAATGTGTTTTTGGGCTTCTACATCTCGGGATAGTGCATTTTCGGGTTTGTGAGCATTCGGAACTGTAAGTTCGAAATACTGAAATTCGGGATTTCAGTATTTTGAAATTACAAAGTGGATCCATTAATTCATATTATTCACCCAACATATCTCTTATACCCACCTGTACAACCAGCATACATAACCCACATTTATCAAGTTACTCAGACATCCAACCTAGCTTATTCACAGCTAATACCTCTGTATTATCCAAAGTGAAAATTCTACCTCTCCAAAGACACCCCCATTATCACACCACCAGCAGGAACTATATCATTTTTACAAAAAAAATGATAAGTATAACCCACATAATTTGTCAAAGCATTATATCCCAGTGCAGTGATGTACAACCCAACCCAGGCCCAACTCCCCTCACCTGGAAGTATAGGTGCCAAGCACTGGCACCAGCAAATCTCTCATACTATCAACCATAAATCTCCAAAGCCTTAGAAACAATATACCTGAACTCCAGGCGTGGATTTCACAAAACAACCTGGATATTACAGCAGCTACCAAAACCTGGTTGAAATCATATGTAAAAGACACCGAATCCCCCCCCCCCCCCCGCCCAGGCTACTCATGCCTGAGATCCAATCGGCCCCACAAGAGAGGAGGAGGAGTAGCAATACCCTTCCCTAACAAATATACATGAATTCCCTACTCAAAACTAGCACACAACTTCTCCCCAGCTCAAGTACTAATCTCAGTATTTAAACCTAACAACCATAAAAATAATTGCTCTGTATATTCCTCCAAGAAACAATATACCAGTATTAAAAAACATGCTTGCCTGGACTTCCCAAAATATAGATAATGAAACCATCATTTAGGTGATGTAAACATCGATTGGCTAGACATTGCCCACAACAACCCCTCAAAAAACATAAACCTTTATAACTTCTCCCAGCTAATTGAAGACATCACCAGACCCCGCAAAAATAACAATTGGGGCTCCACAATAGACTGGATATTAGTGTTCCACCTTAACAATATCATCACTGTAGGCATACTACCTAATACCATTAGCAACCACCACCCAGCATATATTCTATGCAAAACTACTCCAACTCCAGGCCAACACTAATACAGACCAACCAGAAATTTTACTAAGTTCCATCCATCCATATTTAATGAAACCTTAGCCAAAGTAAATTGGGAACCCCTCAAATCCCTACCACTTAATGAGGCTGTTGAATTCTTTAACTCAACATTCCTAGACATCCTAAATAGACAAGAACCCACCTGCGAAAACAAACAAAACATAACAGTGCAAGCTGGGTCTCTAAATCCACCAAAGAAGTCATATCCACAAGGGATAAAATCTGGAAATCATGGCAGAAAAGCAAAGACCCCTCAAATTTATTATATCACAAGCAACTCCGTAACCAGGCAAAACATCTAATAATCAGCGATAAAAAAGCCCATGACCTCTACCTACAAAGCCAACATAAAAATAATCACAAGAAATTCTGGTCCTCCATCAACCAACTATTACACCCAAGCTCTCAAAGCAATCCATCCCCTGACCTACACAAAACCTCTATCAAACTTGCCACCCTCTTCATTTCCTACTTCATTGACACCATAGCTAACCTAACCGCCACCTTTCCTACAGTTAACACCACCACCAAGACAGCTAATGGCCAAATCATCCCAGAAAACAATCCTACCCACAGCTCTAACCTAAAATTATTTCCACCACAATTAAAAAAAACTTTTACTTAAGCTAAAAACCCTGTACTCTGGCCCCTGACTGTCTTCCCCCACACTTCCTGCAGCTAGCTGCAAACTCTGTAGCTTATCCCATCAGCATACTCATTAATAGATTTATTAAAGAATCCCTTGCCCAGACATCTGGAAAAAAAGCATTCATTCTCCCCTTACACAAAGGCAGCACCAACACAGACACCACAAACCTTCGACCCATATAAATTCCCTCACCCTTCTCTAAAATACTGGAAAAATGCATCCATGCCCAACTCCTTAACCACCTGCTTGAAAATCAAATTCTCTCACCCACTCAGCATGGTTTCAGACCAGGACACAGCACCACTACCACCCTCCTATCCTTCCCTGATATGGTTAACTGGGCACGGGATTCTGGTAAAATAATCACTTCACTTTTCCTTGACCTCTCCAAAGCTTTCAATACCATTTCCCGCAATATCCTCCACTCTAAACTATCTACCCTCCACATTTCTTCTCCTATCTTATGATGGTTCAATAGCTCTCTCTCCAATTGGCAGCAATCCACCAAATGGCAGCAGTCTTACTCTCCCTTCCTCAATACTCCCACAGGGTCCCCAAGGCTCCATACTTGGTCTTCTCTTATTTAGCATCTTTATTGACAACTTTCACTCCACTCTCCCTCATTGTTCAGTAATCCAGTATGCTGTTGACTCTACAATAATATGCACTGCAAATTCCATCTCTGAACTCCAGCAAATCACCCAGAATGCCCTCACCTCAACTGAATCTTGGATGCTTAACAATCATCTTGCCCTAAATCCAAAAAAACTAAACTAGTAATTTTTACCCCTAAAAAAACACTCCACTAGATAAAAAAACAACTCTTCACTATACAAGCCCAAGACAACAGCATTATAGAAGTTGTCCCACACACTAATCACTAGTTACTTCAGATACTGCTTCATCTACTTCCTTATATGAGTAGCTTCCTGCCAAGAACCACTCCAACATCTGTGTTAGTGCTTCATCTGCACTATTATCCATATTGTGAAGCCTCGATCTTCTGAGTAACTGACCCTTCAGCACTTTCTGAGTGACGTGTCTGGGGTGCGTGCTGGTTTTATGCAAAATGTTGTTCTTTTTGCAAGACTTCCTAAAAATCTTAGTCTATGTTTTGCCACATGCATCCTTGGATACAGTAACATCTCAAAAATCAGTTGATTCACTCAAGAAGTGATGAGTAAATCTTAGAAAGGTAGTCGTGGTATGTAAATAATCAACAAAAGATGAAAGAGTATAAGATGTACCTTTTCATACCAAAAAGATGTAATTCACAAAACATCTGTAGTTTGGATTCATAAACTCATATTCCCATTGAGCTAAGACCAAATTAGCAGAAGAATTGGCACATGCTCTACCCAATGCCACCTCAACGCACTGTAGATAAAAAGCATCTTCAGGATCTAGGACTAGTTCAAGAAGCATACAGATCAAAGTCAGTTTGTTTGTAGAAAAGTCACTGTTCCTGAACAAAAAGTCTCTAACATATTCAATGCCAAAGTCATTCAGAGTAACAGTCAAAAGGGAATAAATGTCAAGGATAACCAGAAGTAGTTGCTCAGTATCCTCAAGTTCTTTGTACCAAGCATAAAAGTCACACAAAAAACTTGTTGTATCTTTAAGGACACTAGGTACACCATCTAAAATAGGATGCAAGGATTTCTTCACAAAAATAGAGAATGCCTCTATCACCCATCCCCTGCTAGAGACAATTAGTTGCATGGGCAAGTCATTCAAGGTGGAGATATAGTCCTTATAGACAAAAAGCAATACCTTACTAAGATGTGTCAAATGTCAGATGATGCAAACACTTATATGCCCCTTCTGAAACAACTGGTTGAAGGTCTGATTAATAAGGCTGAGTTCTATGTGTTTGATTTGCACATGACTGGCCTGATTTCTCTAGACTTACATATATATTTTTCAACAGAGCATCCAGTTACACTTGTTTTATGGCCAGCCCCCCCTCCCCCAACCACCACTGGTCCTGCTCAGAATATCTAGAGTAATTAGCCTGAGTGCTACATTTCACAAGGCCCAAACCCATGACTTCTAACTGCGGTTGATTGATCATGAACTGAATAACTGCAGAGGTGTAGCTAGCTAATCTGGTGCCATCCGGCCTCCAATCTGACTTGATGAGCAAAAAATAAAAGGCCATTCCTCAGTTGAGTGCTCCTAAAAGCAGCAAAGCACATTTGAAGCAAGTAGTTAGCTACACTTTATGCCACGCACGAAGGGCTAACACCCTTCAGTTCATAATACGCATGTAAAAAAAAAAACTTTAATTTTAAACTATAGCAAACACTTTAAAATACAAGTAAATATACAACAGAATGTATTACTATTTACACATATATTTGCATAGGCACTGGCAGTAACATAGCTGTTGATATTTTAATTTAGTAAGAGATAATCTGAATTTTCAGATAGGTACATTTCATTACGGGCATTCGAAAGGCATGTGTAAATAGGCGTGCCTTCACTGAAGGTTGAACGTCGAGCTGGCACCTCGGCATTCGTCAAAATCTACTGCCAATCATTAGCGGACCGGAGTTCCGCTGTGGCGAACCCTAACCAGGAAAAGCCGAAAGACAACAACACAACATTTCATTACCCTCAGAGCAAATTAGTTTACAGTTCAGTTGCAAAGAAGCATTGCAGTCAGTATAATAAAAGCTGAATTAGTGTTAAACCAGCAGATAAAATACATAATTGTTCCTTGGCTTACAAGTGCTTTCCAACCCACATTCCTGAAGCCCTTGCAAACATGTTTTATCAGATATTTTAGTTGTATTTTGAAGCTAGTAAGTTTGTTAACTTGTCTTATTTCTTCTGGGAGCTTGTTTTAGCTGGAAGGTGCCTTCTGCAGCATTTCCCCCAGGCCTCCACTGAAAATGGGCTCTGTCCCAGGCGGACTTTCCCAGTAAACAAATGTTAAATAAAATAAGTATAATTTTTACAGAAGGCTTTTTCAGTAGTGACTTTTTTGTAAGGAGATCTATCTAACTGAATGCCATCTGTATTTCTAACGGTTTAATTTCTCCAAGTCTTTTGGGTTTCTAATACTGTGATGAGAATGGACCCCATTCCTAAGTCAAAGTATGATTAAAGTTCATGAAATTAGTAGTGTTTTAATCTTTGATGTTAGCCAAAAGTCCTCTTTTCAGCACCCAAAATATTCCCAGAACTGACTCCTTCTGCATTTTATATGGAGTTACATGTATCAATAGCATATCTAAATAAGACTGTCATTTTATTTATTTATTTATTTATTTATTTATTTATTTATTTATTTATGTATGTATGTATGTATGTATGTATTTATGGGAAACATTGCTCCTTCTGCTATTGGAACTGTCTGGGTATCCTTCTTCCATATTGCCCTTGTTATTGCCAGCAAATGATGGTATTTTATGACTTTGTGTCTCTCTGTACATAAGATACTGTAGTCACTGGGTGTAGCAATTTCAATGATCAATGCTACTTTTGTCTTCTTTTTATGGACCATTATATCTGTTTTTCTCACATCTATTTTTTTGAACTGTAAGCCCATGTGATATAAACTTCATAATTCTCTACAATGCTTTGTGACTCATATTTCCAAAGCTTCTTCACTACTTCAGTATAGTAATGTTTGCGCAATCCTCAATGCAACAGTCTTGCCACATTATTATGTCTTTCAGTGTACAGGCCCTCTGCCATTGCTGGATATGATACTCCCACATGTTCAATGGACTCTGTAAACCAATGTGTACGTAGTCCACTGTCCTGGGCCACTTCAAGATTGCTGTAATGGTTAAGGTATCTACCACACAGACAAAAGATACAGGGTTTATGTCTTACTAAGGGAAACTGACTAGACTTAAATAGTTCACAAGGATAGCTAGCCTGTACTTATCTATGACCTCATAATATTAACCTTTCATCTTTTGATTTAAATTCACTTCTCCTTAACCATTACTGCATCAGATCCTGATCGACATGAGGTTGTTTCAAGGCGTATTCTGTACACTTGGAACTATATTTATGCGTTTTCCACATTTTTCATCTTCTCATCTGATCTTTTTCCTTATCACAGGATCACAGGACATTACTAGGCTATTGGCCCTGAGACCCTTATAAGCCTAACCAAGAGTTTAGTCCATGTTTAGACAAGTCAGCACCCAATGTCCCTTTCCAGCAGAGACACTGCTGGAATCCCAGGGATGTATTTTCTGTTTCCCATCCATTTATCCAGGTTGTGCTTAAAAAGGGATATATAAGGTACTCTGACGTGGAGAGGGAGTCTATTCCACAGATGGGGGAGTCTCTGGGACACAAATCTGTCCCATCAACACATCCTATTGATGTCACAGACCAGGCTGAGGTTGTGCATGTAGGTTACTTGAGCACAGCTTGACTTGTGGATATACAGCAGTCCTATCAAGGCAGGGTCTGAGATTGCTTTGTATGCCAGACAGAGGTCACCTCTGAGGAGTCTGTATGAAACTAAGTAGAGGGACAGGGCTTTTAGCCTATCTGTGTAGGGTAGATGTTTGAGGTCCTGGATTCTCCTGGTGAGGAACCTCTGTGGTCTCTCCAGCTGCTGCATATGTTTTGTGAGGTACATGCTGAAAGGGGCACTGTACTCAATAATGGGCCTTATAAGGGAATAATACATGTATATTATGACCTCCTTGTCCCTGGATGAGATACCTTTACTTATGAGATGGGCCATGTAGAAAGCTTTCCGTACAATGGAAGCAACATGGTGGTAAAATGTCAGGTTGCTATCAAGCAGGATGCCCAAATCCCTCAAGACTGATTGTGTGCTTAGGATGTTTTTATTAATGTAATAGTTTGTGGGGATGTCACTCTTCCCAAAGGGGATGATGATGCATTTTTTTTGGTATTCAGCTTAAGGCCATATTTCTGCCACCAGTTATTTGTTTGGATGACACCCTCTTGGAGGATGTCCACATCACTAGGGGAATTAATAACAGCACCCAGCTTGCAGTCATCTGCAAACATAGTCAGCCATAGCCCACTGGTTTTGGCCTGCACTTCAGAAAAGTATATCCCAAATAACAGAGGCCCCAAGACCGATCCCTGGGGTACACTGCTCACTATGGGTCTACTGCTTCAGGTGGCTTCCCCTATTTTGACTAGGTGGGTTATATCAGTGAGCCAGTTTGCTACCCATCTGGTAACATACAGACTGATGCCTAGTTGAGAGAGTTTATCTATTATGCCCAAGTGGGAAATTGCGTCAAAGGCTTTGGCCAGGTCAAGGTAGGTGGTGTGCACCATCTTACCCTCATCCATGTCTTTGGTGAGTCTCAAAGAAGTTGACCAAATTTAACAGACATGACCTCCACTTGATGAAGCCAAACTGTGTGGGATTGAGTGTTTAGAGGTTGCCACTGTCTTGGTTAATGAAGTCCACGATAATCAGTTTCATGGCCTTGCAGATCAGGGTAGTTAGGCTGATGGGTCTATAATTTCCTGGATAGGTGGACACTCCACCTTTGTGCAAAGGAATGACAGTGGCTGTCCTCCACTCAACTGGGATGAAGCCAGTACTCAGGCTTTGGTTGAATACCAACATAATCAGCAACATAATCATACCGGTTTCAGCATTCTTGCCTTCTTCAGTGACAAAATAGTACATGAGCAGTAACCACACACATACATTTATATCCTGAAATAATTAATAAATTGGATCCTTCTTCCTGTTACATCATTTCCCTTATATACTGTTTTGTCACTGAAGAAGGCAAGAATGCCGAAACCGGTATGATTATGTTGGTAGAGCCACTATAATTGATTAAATTACGTGTCTGCTTGACACTCTATGATGCTGGCTGCTTTTTGAACTAGCTTAAATACTTAACCATAATATAATGGAAATTAACACTTAGGAGCTCTCTACATTTCTTTTTTTTTAAACTTTATCTCTGTCTTCCATCTTCCTCCTGATCTTTACCTTTTTCATTGCCATGATCTTGTTTGAATCCAGGTTTCTTCTTATTCTTCTGGTTAATTCATAGGCTTCTGTCTGTCTTTCATATTTTTTTTTTCTTTGAAGACTTGCATAGTCTCTCCCTGGCCCCACTTATTGGTTGAAGCTTGAGAAGCTGAATCCCTTTCACAGTGCTGGTTTGTTTTGTGCTGATGGAACTTTCTGTCTCCTCCACTATTTGTTCTGCTTTTATGTGCATCTTTATCCCAACAGGAAAAAATAAAATATTCTAAAAACTGCTGGATGTAACAACTTGAATAACTGTCTGTCTTCATAATATCTTCTGATTGCAGGGATGAATTTAATTATTTTTTGTCTGATGTAATAAGAATAGTCACTTTCCACAAAAACTCTGATGCTGTCATCTTTCAGCACCTTTTCCCTCTGCTATGTTTTAGTCAGGAGCATCTGTTTCTTCTGTTTTTTATATTCTCACCAGAATAGGTGTTGACTGTTTCCTGATGGCAAGTTTTTGGGCATATATCCAATGTGGTCTCTCAGTTAACAATTCTTGCTGTGGATTGCCTGTCCATTTATTTATTTTTTTAGCATTAAAAACATTACGTAGAATGCAAACAATATGCCCTCCTCATGCATGGCTCACTAATCTTCCCTAGCAGCTGGCCAGTATTCACATCTAACTGTAATTAATAGTAGGGTTAAAGATATAACTCTACTCAGCTTTTGCTTACAGTCAGTACTAAGGATCACAACTTGTATTAACAATACTTTTTCTTAACTTCTTTTTTGGATAGACCGACTGCATCTAATACAGTTCATTTTCACATAACCATCTGTCAAGCTATGCACATATTGTACAAGAATACCCATTTCGCTAAAAACCAAAACCTCTTATCTCAGCCATGATAATGTTGCATTTCCTTTTTGTTGCTCCTCGAGTCGAATCATGGTAGCCAGCTAGCATTTAATATTTAATTTAAATTTCTGCTTTTCTTACTCTTTCTTTACTTTCACCACCAAGCTGACGACCTCTTGCTATATGTATTTCTCTGACCTTTCCATATTCTGGTAATAACTATTTTGGTCACCAGCATTAATATCCATATTAATTTTTATACTCCAAGGTCACATTCCCCTCCTACTACTATCCCCCAAAATAGGCTTTCTTCCTTTGATGTTATTTGTTTGCCCCTAAATTCCCTACCATGTTCGTCAGTGCTGTCCTGTACTCCCTTGAGTCATCACACTCCCAAAATATTTGCTTCCAGACTCCCATTTGTCTAACATCACCTCTCCAGCAGCATTCACTACTAGCCACTGAAAGCATGATCTTCAGTCATACTACTTATGTAAGCACCTCCAAGTGAAAATGTGGAATTTACCTCCTCATATCACCTTTTCTAGCAGATGGCAAATCCTTTGCCATTTTTATCTCCAAAATGCCTTTACCCAAGATCCTCTCCCATTCCTGTTTTATCTTCCCTGACTCATTATTCTGTATTTCTTTCAAGTACTTGTATATTTCTAAGATAATCCCTTTGTAATTTCCTGTCCTAATTTAATCTTCAGTATTCTTTTTGTTTTTTCCGGCTACTCCTTTCTTTTCATCTAGAACCACATCATCCTATTTAACTCCTCTGTTAATGCTGTATAATTCTTACAACACCCATTTTGTAAAATAAATGTTGTCTGGCCACTTCCCAATTAACACTTTCACCATCTTGCAATAACCAGTCACAACTAATTATAGCTGTATATAACTGCCCCCATCTCCGTCTGCTCCCAGCTATCATCAGTTTGGTCAACTATTAAAACAATGTCTTGATACCACTCTTTAATCCCTTTTGTTTGAAAGGTCTGACCACTTTCTCCATTTCTTCCAGTAATAATGCCTAAAATGTTTTTGATGAATGGCCCATGTCATTTCCATCCAGTCTCTGGTAGCCATTCAATCTGCAGCTGATGTTATCGTTTTCTTTCATATCACATTATACCTTTCTGCTCCACATCTAGCAGTTACAACTAATTATATTGCCCTGATATATGTTGCCACATATGGAACTCATAGGCCCCCTTGCTCCCTAGCTAGTATTAC
This sequence comes from Protopterus annectens, assembly GCF_019279795.1. Taxonomy (NCBI): domain Eukaryota; kingdom Metazoa; phylum Chordata; order Ceratodontiformes; family Protopteridae; genus Protopterus; species Protopterus annectens. The sequence goes on from NC_056739.1 coordinate 222,377,611, forward strand.
TTTATCCCACCTCACCATAGGCTTGCTGTCGGCCCGTAAAAAGTCATGGATTCCATTTTTTATCTTAATTAATGTAGCTGTACTCAGAAAATGTCAAAATATGAAGATGGGGTGCTACATGACAGTTATATATATGTATATTCTGATCCATTTCTCACTCAAGGTCTCACCATTTGTGCAATTTTCCACATATCTCTCCAAGCTTTTCTCATAGGATATCTGCATTGATTTTTGCAGATGCTCACTAATTGCTCTCACTCTCCATATATTTGGATATTTTTTTCTGTTTCTTCATATTTGGCATATTCAGTATATTCAGACCTTTGTCTTTGACTTATTTTCATTTCCTTTATAATAGACTACCTTCCCAAATACTGGAAATAATAGTGCCATATCTCTGTTGAGCTTTGCTACTGTAAGGACTATATCATCTTCAGCATATAAGGCCAACTTTAATTCACTATTCCACCATTTGTAACAGTCTATTCCTGAAAGCCTTATCTTTATTCCAAGAGGTTGTAAATACAGCACAAGTAACAGTGGCGATAAGGGGCACTCCTGTTCTAGAGAGCTTGACAGGGTCTGACAAGTCTCCTGAAATCTTTACATATGCTTCATGACCCCCATACATCCTTTAAGGAAGTATATGTATTTGGAAGGGAGCTCCATATTTTCCAGTACTGTAAACAAATTTCCTCAGTCAACTTTGTCAAAGACCTTTTCTGTATCCAGGGGGCAATTTCTACTTTTTGATTCCTCTTGGCAGCTCCTTGAATGATCAGTGGAGTATCAATTATATTGTCAAATGTACTTTTATTATGTATAAACCCACACTGGTCTAGATGAACTAGATTGAGCATGTGCTTTGACAACCATCTTGCCAGCATAGTCATAAATACATTATAATCACAGTTAAGGACTGTGATCGGTTGATAGGAGAGCAATCTAGGGTCTCTCCCTCCCCTATCCAAGACCACTATTACTGCCAGTTCCCATGAATGTGGTACTGAACCCATCCCTAATACTTAAATTAATATTTTTTACCCAAAGTTGTGCAATCGTCTCACCACTTAAACAACAGACCTCCACTGAGAATCCACCCATCCCCAGTGATTTGTTAGCCTTCTGCATATGCAGTGCTTCCTTCACTTCCTTTCCAGGGATCTCTCCTACCAGCAACTCCCCTTGCCCTTCAGTTAACCTTGGCACAGGAACCCCCTTCAGATATTGCTTTATGTTGTCCATCCTCTGCACTGTTTGTGCTCCCTGTTTGTATAATATTTGTAACAGTTTTGAACCATCTCCAATATCTCTATGTTAGATTTTAATGACACACTTTTTTCCCCACCTTTTTTAATTCCTACACTATGTTTTCAGCTTACTGCTGCTTTAGCAGGCTGCTAAAGGTCTGGTCAGTGATGGGGTATTTATAATATATAACTCTTGTACTGCTGTCCTCTGAGTTAAAATCCTGTTAGCCTTCATTTGTTGTAATTCATGCTTAGGAACCCTAGCCCACTCTCTTCTCTCTTGGTCATTGCGCCTCTTTGTAATTCATGCTTAGGAACCCTAGCCCACTCTCTTCTCTCTTGGTCATTGCACCTCTTTGTAATTCATGCTTAGGAACCCTAGCCCACTCTCCTTTCTATTGGTCATTGCTCCTCTTTGTAATTCATGCTTAGGAACCCTAGCCCACTCTCTTCTCTCTTGGTCATTGTGCCTCTTTGTAATTCATGCTTAGGAACCCTAGCCCACTCTCTTCTCTTTTGGTCATTGCGCCTCTTTGTAAGTCATGCTTAGGAACCCTAGCCCACTCTCTTCTCTCTTGGTCATTGCGCTTCTTTGTAATTCATGCTTAGGAACCCTAGCCCACTCTCTTCTCTCTTGGTCATTGCACCTCTTTGTAATTCATGCTTAGGAACCCTAGCCCACTCTCTTCTCTCTTGGTCATTGCGCCTCTTTGTAAGTCATGCTTAGGAACCCTAGCCCACTCTCTTCTCTCTTGGTCATTGCGCCTCTTTGTAATTCATGCTTAGGAACCCTAGCCCACTCTCTTCTCTCTTGGTCATTGCGCCTCTTTGTAATTCATGCTTAGGAACCCTAGCCCACTCTCCTTTCTATTGGTCATTGCGCCTCTTTGTAATTCATGCTTAGGAACCCTAGCCCACTCTCTTCTCTCTTGGTCATTGCGCCTCTTTGTAATTCATGCTTAGGAACCCTAGCCCACTCTCTTCTCTCTTGGTCATTGCGCCTCTTTGTAATTCATGCTTAGGAACCCTAGCCCACTCTCTTCTCTTTTGGTCATTGCGCCTCTTTGTAATTCATGCTTAGGAACCCTAGCCCACTCTCCTTTCTATTGGTCATTGCTCCTCTTTGTAATTCATGCTTAGGAACCCTAGCCCACTCTCTTCTCTCTTGGTCATTGTGCCTCTTTGTAATTCATGCTTAGGAACCCTAGCCCACTCTCTTCTCTCTTGGTCATTGCACCTCTTTGATAGCTGCAACTGCCAGAGCTGACACAACATTTCATCCTGATCCTATTTGCTTTTTCTCCTCCTCTCATACTCTCTTACTTGAAAATTTCCTTAAAGACTTTCTTCATCTTTTCCCAATTTTTAAATGTCATCCCCTTGTTCTGTAACATTTGTATTAATGCTTTTTGAATTTCTGCCTGAGATTCCCTATTACTCAAGAAATACCCCAGAAATCTCCAGTGTCTGATCTCACCTGCCAACGCACCTATCTTTATCTTGGCTAACATAACACCATGATATGCATGTTGGATTTATTAATGTATTGTCTACAAATCCTGTGAATTTTCTCTTGAGAAATAATTTATCAGCTCTAGATAAACTCTGTCGCAACAGAATAAGATAAATGACCCTGTGCCTCCTACATCGCTGCACTGTAGCCAGGAGTTTATTAATCCCAGACTTTAGCGATACACTATTTCAGCCATTCTACGTATTCCTTTTCCAGAGTTTTGGTACTCCTGTAGGAAAGTCATAGTCCATACTCATGGTATTATGAAATCTCCTTCTTGAAACTGAATTATTTTTAACAATAATTTATTTTGCTAATGCATTTTGATTTCAGGGGAATTATAATAAAGTTATGGTCACTTTCTGGACTCTATATTTCCCATGCCAGCCTGCTAATATTCCCCCCTACTACTCCAATATTGTTACCTCAATCATCGATTCCTTTATATCTGCACGAATAATCATCCCTCATTTTAGAGCTCCTTTGTAAGATGCCTGTACCCTTACCAAAAATCCCTTTTGTCCTAATTTTGTATGTTCCTCATAATCGAGATGCATTTCTTATAGCAATGTAAATGTCAGCATTTCCTTCCTTAATACATGTAAAACCCTTTCTTGCTTAATAGGATCGGTGGGGTCATTTACATTCCATTATTTTTTTCAAACACCTTTATTGCATTATCTCTTGTGACATAGGCAAATTTACATTCTTATAAAAGTACTCACACTATAAGTAAGATATCCTACATTTTACTTCATATATATTACTATATATCATATAACATAAGTAACATTACATAAATTATTCAATTCCTGTCTTTTTCTAAACAAGAAACATATTTATTAAGCCATTACTTACTACAGAGGCAATCATACATTTATATAAATGAAAACAAACCACACCAACACAGTCATAGTTGCAAGCATTTTACATCACAAACCATAATGACACGCTCCCCAGTTGCAAACATTGTACATCACTTATAATCTACCCACTCTTTTTCAGTCAAACATTGCATAGCTCATTTAAGTCCTACTGCCTTTTAAACCTCATTCCTCCCTTGTATGTATTGTTCCCACAATTCCCATTTTTTCCTATGTAGTTTCCTCCTACCCTTTTCTAAAGATCCCAGTTCCAGTTGTTTTATCTCTGTTACTATTTTTATGGCTTCTAATATGGTTGGTTTATAGGTTCATAGGTTCATAGGTTTATACTAGGCTATCTGCCCTAAGGCATTTATAAGCCTAGCCCAAATTTTTGTGGCTTACGCCACCCCTTATATGAAAAAATACTGTGCCCATTAGTTTGTTGTGCCTCTGTCCAGCAGTGACACAGAGATGATTCCCGGGGTAAACCTACGATCTCCCATCCACAGGTCTAGATTTCTCTTGAACAGAGTCAGCGAGGTGCTCTGCCTCACATGGACTGGGATTTTATTCCACAGCATAGGGAGTCTCTGAGTGATAAATCTATCCCTCCAGCACGTCCTATTTATATCCGTGCTAAGGTTTAAGTCGCTTGCTCTAGTGGTTTTGGTGGATTTGGATTTTTGAGGTGGAGCATGTCCATTAATTCCGGGTTGGACATGGCCTTGTATGTCAGGCACATGTCACCTCTGAGCAGGCGGTATGCGACTGAATAGAGCTGGAGTTTCTTCAATCTGGCAGCATATGACAGATTTTGGAGTCCCTTTATCCTTTTGGTGAGGAACTTTTGGGGTCTCTCCAATTGCTGCAGATGTCGGGTGAGATACATCCCGAATGGGGCATTGTACTCGATCATTGGTCTGATAAGCGAAGAGTACAGGGAACAATGACCTCACTAGATCTGGATGTGAATCCCTTCATGATCAGGTGGGCAATGTAGAAGGTCTTTCTAACCACTTTAGCAATGTGAGTGTCAAAAGAAAGGCCACTGTCAACCTGGGTCCCCAGGTCCCTGATAACCTCTTCTGTGCTTAGTGGATTGCCACCTATATGGTAGCTTGGGGTTACCTTGTTTTTCCCGAAGGGTATGACTATACATTTTTGGCGTTTAACTTCAGGCCATGGCTCTGGCACCAGCTATCTGTTTCCGTGAGTCCCTTCTGAAGGATATCCGTGTCCGATGCACTTTCCACTATGGCCCAGTTTGCAGTCGTCTGCAAACTTTGTCAGCCAAAGTCCTCCCATGTTGGCCTGTACTTCTGAGAAGTAGATGCCAAACAATAGGGGGCCAAGGACCGAGCCCTGTGGGACACCACTTGTGACCGGCTTGGAGTCTGACACAGTGCCAGCAACTCTAACCCTGTGGATTCTGTCCTTAAGCCAGTTTGCAACCCATCTTGTGACATATGGGTTTACATTTAAGCTGGTAAGTTTTTCTACAATACCGAGTGGGGTATTGTGTCGAAAGCCTTTGCAAGGTCAAGGTAGGCTGTATGGACTGCCTTTCCCTCATCAATGGCCTTGGTGACTGTTTCGAAGAAGTCGACCAAGTTCAAAAGGCATGATCTTCCCTTGACAAAGCCAAACTGGGTCGGGTCCAATGTCTGCAAGTCCCTATATCTTTGTTTATGAGCTCCATTATGATCCTCTCCATAGCTTTGCAGACTAGACTTGTTAAGCTTATGGGGCGGTAATTACCAGGGTCCGTAGAGGCGCCTTTGTGGAGTGGGACCACAGTTGCCGTCACGCCACTCCTTGGGCACGTATCCTGTGGTAAGGCTGAGATTAAACAGCTGCCTTATGTGCGGGTTTAATTCCTCATTTAGCTCGTGTAGCACACAGCCGGGGACACCATCTGGTCCCATTGATGCTGTGTTTTTAGCTTTAGAGAGAGCAGCTTTCACCTGCGCATTTGAGATGTCCGGGAGGCTACACTCGGCTGGGATAGTTATCTCTCCTTTAGGGGAGAGGGGTGAAGTTTGCACTGAACCTGTCTGCCAGTATGTTGGCAATGTCTGTGGGTTCAGTGACTTTTGTATCATTTTGGACTAATTCTGAGCATATCTGGGAGTTTCCACCCAGGTTCCTCACATAGCTGAAAAAGGCCTTATGATTGTCCTTTGAATCCATGGCAATTTTTCTCTCAAAATTGGCCTTAGTTGATTTTATGAGTGCTCGTATTTTTTACTAATAATGATCAGGGGTGACTTCCCTTTTATGGATTTTGTTCTATCATGTAATAGCTTTCTCCTCTTATTGTAAAGTTTGTTAATGGCTGGGGTCCACCAGACTGGACGTTTGCCCTTTGTGGAAAGAGTCTTGGTTTTATTTGGGATTGCCTGATCCATGCAGTCCTGGAGGTGTTCATAGAAGGCATTTGTAAGGGCTTCCAGCTTGGGTTGTGGTTTCCTCTGACTCAGGGGCCTTGAAGGATACCACACCAGTCTTGAGTAGTGTGAAGTTTGCTTTAGAGAAGTTCTTCACTATGGTCTTTTGTTTGGGGTGGGGGCGGGATGTGGATTTCCAGTGAGATTAGTTTATGATCAGATCTCACCAATGAGGGCTATACTTCCGGTGTGGAGCATTTTGTCCCCATGTTTGTGACAATGAGATCTAGTATATTTTCTCCTCTCGTGGGAACAGTGACTAGCTGTTCCATGGCATTTGAATTTATGAACTCCAGGAACCGTTGGGCTAGAAAGTTAGGGCTTGAGTAATGTTCCCAGTCTATATTCGGGTAGTTGAAGTCACCCAATATGATGGTGTTTGGAGATACATTTATACCCTCCAGTGTCTTCAGGAAGGCTGTGTGGGGTTCCTGAGTTTGAGAGGGTGGCCTGTAGCATGCTACAATTTGTAGAGCAGTTTTGCCTATGGTTAGTTGCACCTGGATGGTTTCCGAAGCATAGAGCGTTGCCACCAACCTGGAGTTGTGGGTATCCTTTATGAATATGGATACACCCCTCCTTTTGTGGTGTGGTCCGGGTTTTGGGGCGGAGCATGATATGAGGTAAAACCTAATAGTGCCGGGTGCTCTCAGGAGCCTTGAACCAGGTTTCAGTTACAGCACAGACATCGATGTTCTCCATACTGAGAAGGGCCTCGAGTGCGTGCATTTTGAGATTTAGACTTCTGGCATTGAGCAGCATTACCCTCAGTTTCTTCCCATTTTTGTTTTCTAGGGTGGTAGGTTTAGAATTTGAGCCTTGCCTAAAAAGGCACTATGGGGTGGCAAGAGCCTTAGCCAATATCCGAATCCCAGGGTGACAGGTGCAAGCCGTCCCTGCGGAAGCAGCGTGGCTTGTCAAGCATGTCATCCCAGGCAGACAGACACTGGATCCCCTTTGAATGACACCAGACATTAAGCCAATTGTTAAAGCTGATCATCTTGTCTCTATATTGTGGCATCATTCTTGGTGAAGGAAGGATACTGTTCAGGGTTAGGGTCATACCTGCCTGGGCTACATAATCAGAGAGCTCCTCTATGTCTCTTTTCATGTAGTCCAGGGAGGTACGTCTCAAGTCGTTCACCAAAGATTTAGATTTTGATTTCCATTTTCTAGTAATTGCTTTTTTGGCAGCCACCATTACTAGACACAGCAAGGCCTTACCATGACTAGGCAATTCCGATTCTGTATCATAGCTCAGAAAAATCATCTCCATCATCAGGCAATCTGCCCACCCAGCATCTCTGACAGTGGATCCCATAGGGAGTCCTTAAAGTCCACCAATCCACTGCACACCCAGAACATATGTCCCCAATTACCTCTTTCTTCCCTGTCACACTTCCAACATTTGCTGTCTGCCTGAGGAAAAAATCTCTGGAGTCTACTTGGATTATAGAAATATTTATGCAAACCCCCTTAATCTTGTAGACTTTGTTGCATATTTGAGAGACCTACATATATCCCCCATTGTTTCTTTGTAAATTGCTTATCCAATCTCTTTTCCCAGTCTTTTTTAACCTCCTCTGATTGATTCTTATAGTTGAATAACAGAAAAAGTCGAACTTAAGAATGTCAATACTTTATGTACTACTTGAAAAGGAAGGGAATGTAATTGTAACAAGTGTTTGTAAAAAGGAAGTGCAAGTTAATCGGTATGTGCATAAAGAGAGCATGCACCCCCCCCCCCCAGACACACACACACACACACATTTTTAAAGGAATAGTGAAAGCACAACTTAGAACAAGTAGGTTAAATACTAATGACAGCAAATGTAAGCTTCAGATGACTGAACTGGCAAATGAATTTATAGAGAGAAGATATGCAAAATCTTTGGTGGATGAGCTAGTAAATCAAGTTTTTAATAGTAGAACAGGACTAATAAAACCTCTTTTTAATAGTGACTATACCTGTAGTATAATGAATAAAGAAGAAGAAAACAAGGTTAGATATCTAACTACATATAATACTATGACTAGGGAAGTAATAAAAATGATTGAGAATAACTGGAATATCTTGATGGCTATGCCAGAACTACGTCAGATACATCATAATAAGCCAGATTTTGCATATAGGAATTTAAAGAACTTAAAAATGTGATTGTGTTATAAAGATTTTAGGCACCAGAAGAGAGCTCAGAAAATATATACAACAGGCACACACCCATGTTTGAACTGCAGTTGCTGTGCTGATATTTTTATGAAGGACAACAATATGTACATCCATCCAGTTTCAAATAAAAAAATATTTTTTTGAAATGTACAGCAACTTGCATTACTACATATGTAACCTATCTTGCTACCTGCCTAAAATATCCCTCATTTTATGTTGCAAAAAATCCAAGGAAACTAAAGGAAAGAATAATAGAACATAAGTCAAAGCTACATAGACAGATAAAGCAGAATTTGTTAAGTAAGCTTATCTTGGAAACTAAAGGAAAGAATAATAGAACATAAGTCAGAGCTACGTAGACAGATAAAGCAGAATTCGTTAAGTAAGCTTATCTTGGAAACTAAAGGAAAGAATAATAGAACATAAGTCAGAGCTACGTAGACAGATAAAGCAGAATTTGTTAAGTAAGCTTATCTTGGAAACTAAAGGAAAGAATAATAGGACATGAGTGAGAGATACGTAGACAGATACAGCAGAGTGCGTTAAGTAAGCATGTTTTGGAAACTAAATGAACGAATAATAGAACATAAGTCAGAGATACGTAGACAGATACAGCAGAGTGCGTTAAGTAAGCATATCTTGGAAACTAAAGGAAAGAATAATAGAACATAAGTCAGAGATACATAGACAGATACAGCAGAGTGCGTTAAGTAAGCATGTCTTCGAAACTAAAGGAAAGAATAATAGAACATAAGTCAGAGCTACGTAGACAGATACAACAGAATTCGTTAAGTAAGCATATCTTGGAAACTAAAGGAAAGAATAATAGAACATAAGTCAGAGCAACGTAGAGAAATACAGCAGAATTCATTAAGTAAGCATATCTTGGAAACTAAAGGAAAGAATAATAGAACATGAGTCAGAGATAAGTAGACAGATACAGCAGAGTGCGTTAAGTAAGCATGTTTTGGAAACTAAAGGAAAGAATAATAGAACATAAGTCAGAGATACGTAGAAAGATACAGCAGAATTCGTTAAGTAAGCATGTCTTGGAAACTAAAGGAAAGAATAATAGAACATAAGTCAGCGATACGTAGACAGATACAGCAGAATGCGTTAAGTAAGCATATCTTGGAAACTAAAGGAAAGAATAATAGAACATGAGTCAGAGATACGTAGACAGATACAGCAGAGTGCGTTAAGTAAGCATGTTTTGGAAACTAAAGGAAAGAATAATAGAACATAAGTCAGAGATATGTAGACAGATACAGCAGAGTGTGTTAAGTAAGCATGTTTTGGAAACTAAAGGAAAGATTAATAGAACATAAGTCAGAGCAATGTAGAGAAATACAGCAGAATTCATTAAGTAAGCATATCTTGGAAACTAAAGGAAAGAATAATAGAACATAAGTCAGAGCTACGTACACAGATACAGCAGAGTGCGTTAAGTAAGCATGTTTTGGAAACTAAATGAAAGAATAATAGAACATAAGTCAGAGATACGTAGACAGATACAGCGGAATTCGTTAAGTAAGCATATCTTGGAAACTAAAGGAAAGAATAATAGAACATGAGTCAGAGATACGTAGACAGATACAGCAGAATGCGTTAAGTAAGCATGTCTTGGAAACTAAAGGAAAGAATAATAGAACATAAGTCAGCGATACGTAGACAGATACAGCAGAATGCGTTAAGTAAGCATATCTTGGAAACTAAAGGAAAGAATAATAGAACATAAGTCAGAGATACGTAGACAGATACAGCGGAATTCATTAAGTAAGCATGTCTTGGAAACTAAAGGAAAGAATAATAGAACATAAGTCAGAGATATGTAGACAGATACAGCAGAATTCGTTAAGTAAGCATATCTTGGAAACTAAAGGAAAGAATAATAGAACATAAGTCAGAGATACGTAGACCGATACAGCAGAATTCATTAAGTAAGCATGTTTTGGAAACTAAAGGAAAGAATAATAGAACATAAGTCAGAGATACGTAGACAGATACAGCAGAATTCATTAAGTAAGCATGTCTTGGAAACTAAAGGAAAGAATAATAGAACATAAGTCAGAGCTACGTAGACAGATACAACAGAGTGCGTTAAGTAAGCATGTCTTGGAAACTAAAGGAAAGAATAATAGAACATGAGTCAGAGCTACGTAGACAGATACAACAGAATTCATTAAGTAAGCATATCTTGGAAACTAAAGGAAAGAATAATAGAACATGAGTCAGAGATACATAGACAAGTCCAGCAGAGTGCGTTAAGTAAGCATGTTTTGGAAACTAAAGGAAAGAATAATAGAACATGTCAGAGATACGTAGACAGATACAGCAGAATTCGTTAAGTAAGCATATCTTGGAAACTAAAGGAAAGAATAATAGAACATAAGTCAGAGATACGTAGACAGATACAGCAGAATTCGTTAAGTAAGCATGTTTTGGAAACTAAAGGAAAGAATAATAGAACATAAGTCAGAGCTACGTAGACAGATACAACAGAGTGCGTTAAGTAAGCATGTCTTGGAAACTAAAGGAAAGAATAATAGAACATGAGTCAGAGCTACGTAGACAAATACAACAGAATTCATTAAGTAAGCATATCTTGGAAACTAAAGGAAAGAATAATAGAACATGAGTCAGAGCTACGTAGACAGATAAAGCAGAGTGCATTAAGTAAGCATGTCTTCGAAACTAAAGGAAAGAATAATAGAACATAAGTCAGAGATACGTAGACAAATACAGCAGAGTGCGTTAAGTAAGCATGTCTTCGAAACTAAAGGAAAGAATAAAAGAACATAAGTCAGAGCTACGTAGACAAGTACAGCAGAGTGCGTTAAGCATGTTTTGGAAACTAAAGGAAAGATTAATAGAACATAAGTCAGAGATACGTAGACAAATACAGCAGAGTGCGTTAAGTAAGCATGTCTTCGAAACTAAAGGAAAGAATAAAAGAACATAAGTCAGAGCTACGTAGACAAGTACAGCAGAGTGCGTTAAGTAAGCATATCTTGGAAACTAAAGGAAAGAATAATAGAACATGAGTCAGAGATACGTAATACGTAGACAAGTACAGCAGAATGCGTTAAGTAAGCATATCTTGGAAACTAAAGGAAAGAATAATAGAACATAAGTCAGAGATACGTAGACAGATACAGCAGAATTCGTTAAGTAAGCATATCTTGGAAACTAAAGGAAAGAATAATAGAACATAAGTCAGAGATATGTAGACAAATACAGCAGAATGCATTAAGTAAGCATATCTTGGAAACTAAAGGAAAGAATAATAGAACACAAGTCAGAGATACGTAAACAAATACAGCAGAGTGCGTTAAGCATGTTTTGGAAACTAAAGGAAAGATTAATAGAACATAAGTCAGAGATACGTAGACAAATACAGCAGAATGCATTAAGTAAGCATATCTTGGAAACTAAAGGAAAGAATAATAGAACATAAGTCAGAGATACGTAGACAGATACAACAGAGTGCGTTAAGTAAGCATATCTTGGAAACTAAAGGAAAGAATAATAGAACATAAGTCAGAGATATGTAGACAAATACAGCAGAATGCATTAAGTAAGCATATCTTGGAAACTAAAGGAAAGAATAATAGAACATAAGTCAGAGATACGTAAACAAATACAGCAGAGTGCGTTAAGCATGTTTTGGAAACTAAAGGAAAGATTAATAGAACATAAGTCAGAGATATGTAGACAAATACAGCAGAATGCATTAAGTAAGCATATCTTGGAAACTAAAGGAAAGAATAATAGAACATAAGTCAGAGATACGTAAACAAATACAGCAGAGTGCGTTAAGCATATTTTGGAAACTAAAGGAAAGAATAATAGAACATAAGTCAGAGCTACGTAGACAGATACAGCAGAGTGCGTTAAGTAAGCATATCTTGGAAACTAAAGGAAAGAATAATAGAACATAAGTCAGAGATACGTAAACAAATACAGCAGAGTGCGTTAAGCATTTTTTGGAAACTAAAGGAAAGATTAATAGAACATAAGTCAGAGATACGTAGACAAATACAGCAGAGTGCGTTAAGTAAGCATATCTTGGAAACTAAAGGAAAGAATAATAGAACATGAGCCAGAGATACGTAGACAGATACAGCAGAATGCGTTAAGTAAGCATGTTTTGGAAACTAAAGGAAAGAATAATAGAACATAAGTCAGAGATACGTAATACGTAGACAAGTACAGCAGAATGCATTAAGTAAGCATATCTTGGAAACTAAAGGAAAGAATAATAGAACATAAGTCAGAGATACATAGACAGATACAGCAGAATTCATTAAGTAAGCATATCTTGGAAACTAAAGGAAAGAATAATAGAACATAAGTCAGAGATATGTAGACAAATACAGCAGAATGCATTAAGTAAGCATATCTTGGAAACTAAAGGAAAGAATAATAGAACATAAGTCAGAGATACGTAGACAGATACAGCAGAATTCGTTAAGTAAGCATATCTTGGAAACTAAAGGAAAGAATAATAGAACATAAGTCAGAGATATGTAGACAAATACAGCAGAATGCATTAAGTAAGCATATCTTGGAAACTAAAGGAAAGAATAATAGAACATAAGTCAGAGATACGTAAACAAATACAGCAGAGTGCGTTAAGCATGTTTTGGAAACTAAAGGAAAGATTAATAGAACATAAGTCAGAGATACGTAGACAAATACAGCAGAGTGCATTAAGTAAGCATATCTTGGAAACTAAAGGAAAGAATAATAGAACATGAGTCAGAGATACGTAGACAGATACAGCAGAATGCGTTAAGTAAGCATGTTTTGGAAACTAAAGGAAAGAATAATAGAACATAAGTCAGAGATACGTAGACAGATACAGCAGAGTGCGTTAAGTAAGCATATCTTGGAAACTAAAAGAAAGAAAAATAGAACATAAGTCAGTGATACGTAGACAAATACAGCAGAATGCATTAAGTAAGCATGTTTTGGAAACTAAAGGAAAGAATAATAGAACATAAGTCAGAGCTACGTAGACAAATACAGCAGAATGCGTTAAGTAAGCATATGTTGGAGAAAGGTATGGAGCACACCTTTAAATTTAGGGTGATGGAAACAGTGTATAAACAAGTAAGAGGAGGTGATGTTAATAACCTTCTGGATAATAAAGAATGTGCATGGATTTTAAGACTGCAAGCAGATCTATTACCAGGGTTGAATAACATGGTTAGTATTAAGCCACTTTTAGCAATTAGACAAATGCAACTGTACTAGGTATTTTAAATGTGTGTGTATATACATATATATGTATTCTTTTGTATATCTGCAAATAATTTGAACATGTAAAAAATTGTTGTAATAAATATTTTATTAGATAGAATTATTTCAGTATATAGTTCTAGTATGTATTTATAAATTCAGTTGAAAGTATGTCTGAGTACTTTTTAAGGAAACGTTTTAAGGAACTGTTAAATCTGTAAGCTAAAATGTTAATTGATTTATTGTAGAAATTATGTGATTAGCTGGCCGTGCTCACATGATTTTACTCTTGTTTTACAAAAACTGAAAGAATGTTACAGATTGTATATTGCACTGAAGAAGGATTTATATCCAAAAGCTTTGCTGTAATAAAGTATTGATGTTCTTGGAATTGGAATTTTTCTGTTATTCAGCTTTTATTTTCTAACTTCTGGTTTATCACTACATCAGTCTTTGGTCTTATGATTCTTATAGTTATCATGCAATAATTTATATGCTCTACTAATTATTCCTTTTTTAATGGCAGCTTCTGTTCTAGATTCTATTAAAAACTCTACCAGTGCTGGTCTTTCGTTTAGGACCCCCCTATTTCTTTCTCTTTAGCTATACTCTGATATCAATCCCTGATAGGGAAGGCAATCTCTAACCTGCAAGCCAAATAAATTCTTGGCATCTTCCCATTCTATCATCTTTCCCCCTCTAGGTATTTGTTCCCAATACCTTGGTTCATTTGCCAGTTTTCTCCAATAAATTGCAGCCCCCTCTTGCCTGTTGTCTATATCCCTAATTGCAATCCCCCTTATTGGTAGAATCTCCTTTCTGCAGTCCTGTGTTGGCTTAGTCATTTACATTCCATGATATTTATATTATTCCCACCATCTGAGTTCATAACTCCGCTCCTCCTTATATTTATATTATTCCCACCATTTTAGTTCATAACTCCGCTCCTCATTATATTTATATTATTCCCACCATCTTAGTTCATAACTCCGCTCCTCCTTTCTCCAGCTATATTCCTTACTTCCCATTTTACATTTTTTTGTTAATGCCTCCTAGACTTTCTGTATCCAGTTTGACATTTTGCTAGTATCTCTCTCAGCCTTGCTGAATATACTTTACAGTCTTTCTCCACTATCATGTTTATAGTGATATTTTATTTTGTTCTTATTAATCAACTTCAAAACGATTATTAATAGAAGAAGTAAACTTAATCCATTTGAATCCAAACTCCTAATAAAATCTATGTGTAAAAAAACTATGTACATATATGCCTCCTTCCATGCAGACTTTAGTCCCATTTTAGATGTTGAACAGAATGTCTCATGACGTCCAGCATGGGTCAGTGCGACGACATGGCTACTCCAATGCCCTTTCTTTCTCACAGCTTTAGCGTGCCTTACAATATTTATGCCTTAGACTATTTCAAGACTGTAGTGTTGCAGAGTCACTTTATCTCCCAGTGCCTGTTATCTCTATCTCCCCCACAGATTCCATTTCATATACTAAATTCCTTTAGACTGCCTTCCCCTTTGCATCACAAAACATTTTCCTAGAAGTTTCTCCTCTTATTGACCCCATGCAAAACATATTATTTACGTTGACATAGCCTTTCTTTCCCCTTTCCCTCTCTCCTCATGAATTTGCCTGTTTCCTTTCCACAATAAAACCTTTTATAGAACTCTACCATATCTATAACTGTTTAGTATTTGACGTCCCACTTACAGCTATTTGATGGGTTGCTATCCTCCAAGCTTCCCTGCTGTTTGCTTTTCCACCATTTCTATCTCCCCCTAAAATCTGGTAAACCCATTGTTTTCATGCTATCAAAACATTCGTTATTTTTTTCTTTTATTGTAAAATACTGATCCCAGGTACAAGGATGTGATTAACTTCATGGCAAGTCTTTTTTTTAACTACATAGAATTCTTTGCTCATGATCTTTAATAAGTCATTATCTTTCTAAAATAAGGCATAAATGCATCACAGAACATCTAGACCCTCAAACCTTCTGGGGACCTGATGACCACCACACAATAAGATACATAAATTAATTTTGATACAGGCTTAGTGTAGGCCTCTACACTGAGCAGTACTTAGATTAAAACTGGCCCTGCTCAGAAATTTGCATAGAAGGTTGCTATAGCATCCATGCATGCTGGGGACAGTCTGGTCATTATTTCTTTAAACTTCCTCACAGTTATACCTCAAAAGTGTGCACAGAACATTGCCATACCTTGTCTGAGGTCTGGGGACAGTATAGTCATTATCCATTTAACTTTCCTCAGAAGAAATCCTCAGGGGTATGTACAGAAGGTCACAATAGCATGTATTAGGTTCAGCATACTGTCTAGGAGCAACAAGGTGCAGTACATTCATAGAACTGCTCTTCACAATCAAACACCCATCTATACATTTGGCTGTCTTTGGGGAAAGGGGAAAGGAAGTATGCATATTTTTATTTTTTATTTTACATTTACATATATATTGTATATATATATATATATATATATATATATATATATATATATATATATATATATATATATATATATATATACACCCAATAGCATCAAGTAGCAATATGTTACTTTGTTCTTTTTATTATATCATTTTCTTTCCAGTCTGATAGAGCAGTGCACAGAAGATGACCGTCTTTTTGGAATAAGGGTGAGGAGGCATTTTGTGTATATGTATGACAGCAGCAGCTTGAAGTATATGACCGTTGTCATTTGTCCTTTTGCTTTCATCCAAATGTAACATGCCATTGATACACAGATGACTATCTTTTTTTGGGGCAAAATGCAGGCACCATTCCCAAATATGGTCTCTGGGTTCTCACAAGTATTTTTCTTCTCAATTTATTGGAAGCTACTATTTTGTCAGCTTTAACATTAAATCTTGGATGCTGTTCATTTCTTCTTGAATGAAAAAAAAAATGAACTTCTTTTATTAGTAATTATTTTCAGTCAGGCTATCATTGGCTCATTTACCTCAGAACATCTAGAATTCCAGGACTTAAGTTGAATGTTTCCCTCAGTTATTACAGTACATTTTTGTGTTGAAAAGACTGGAGAAAAACCTGAAGATTAAGACAAAGCATAAGAAGAAAAAAGAAACTGGGACAGTAAAAGGAGGCCAGGATAGGGGAAAACCAGAGAGAGGACTACTATGTGGGAGATGGATGGCTAACAGAACAGGAGGGCATGGAATTCGTTGTCTAGGTCTCCATTTCACCTAAACCCAGCCCTGGGTACACACAAAAAGTCTGGATATTTTTTTTTTCAGAACTAGTCTTTGTTAAAAATTGTAAGAATTGAGAAGTCCTACAGACATGTGTGTATACATAAAAAAGAATTAAAATACATGATTTCATTTAGGGATGATATATCAGACAAACTAGGTTCATAGGTATATACTAGTCTCATAACCAGTGGGGCCTTTATAAGCCTAGCTATGCATCTGAAATATATCTCATGAGTTATTATGCTTTTGAGGTTATTTTAAGGGGGTGTATGTTAGTTAGGGCATGATTTAATGACTGCTTCTGTCCTTAAGAGACATAGATGTTAGACTAGGGGGTGAATTTTCAATTTCCTTTTCAACTGGTTCATGTTACACTTGAATATGGTTATGTGGTCTGCTTCACATGTGTGGAAAGCCAATTCCAGAAGATAGTGATTTTCTGAGATATATGCCTGTCCCTCCAACATGTCTTATTTAAGTGGCAAGCAAAGTTTAAATTCTTAGAACTAGTGCTGCTGGTGCTGTTCATTTTGTGGATATGCAAAAGATCCATTAGAGAGGGATCCTAGGATGGCTTGTATGCCAGGCATAAATCAGCTGTCAGCAGTATATAGGAAACAGAGTACAGAAATAGTATTTGAGCTAATCTGCATAAGGACATTGTGTTTACTTCCTATATTCTTTTGGTGAGGGACCTCTTTTGGTGTTGCAGTTGTTGCATGTGCCTAGTCAGGTACATATTGAAGGGGGTGTTATACTCACTGGTGGGTCTGATGATGGCTGAGTACAGTGACAAGATGACTTCCCTGGACCTAGATTCAATGCCATTAATTCTAAGTTGAATGACATAAAATTATTTACTTACAACCTTAGAAACAGGTTGGTTGAAAGCTAGGTCACTATCTACGTAAGTCCCCAAATCCCTGACTGTTGTGTCCACTTTTAGGGGTGTTTTGTCAGTGAGGTAGTTTCCCTGAGTGGCTGATTTCCCAAGAGATACTATTATGCATTTTTTTGGCACTGAGTTTTAAGCAGTAGCTTTGGCACCAGTCATATGTTCTGCATTGCACCTTCCTGTAATGTCAGTATCTAGGGAAGGTGTCTATGATTGCTCCTAGCTTGCAATCTTCTGTTAAACTGGTAAGGCAGAGGCCCTTAATACTGGCCTTGACTTTCAAAAAATAGATGCCAAAGAGGAGTGTACCTAATCCTCTTCTTCTTATTTCGGCTTTTCCCGGTTAGTGGTCGCCACAGCAGATCACCTGCTTGCTCATGATTGGCAGTGGAGTTTTATGATGTCGAGTTGCCAGCCCAGTGCCCAACCTTCCACAGAAGGCACACACATGCACACACTCACACCTAAGGCCAATTTAGAGTGTCCAATCTACCTACTTTGGTATTTTTTGGTCTTTGGTATGTGGGAGGAAACCGGAGCACCCGGAGGAAACCCAAGCGACCACAGGGAGGACATGCAGACTCCGCACAGAAGGCACCCCAGCCGAGGATTGAACCAGAGAACCTCTTGCTGTGAGGTGAGAGGAGTGTACCTAATGCAGAGTCCTAAAGGACTTCAATGGTGACCTGCCCTTTGTGGAGGTGGCCACTCCAATCCTAACTTCCTGAGTCCAGTCTGTGAGTCACCTGGCTATCTGTTGAGTTACATGGAGGGTTATGCCTAATTCCATGCATTTGTCCACAGTGCCGGAGTGGGGTATTGTGTCAAATTCTTTGTTAGGTCAAAATAGGCATTGTGCACCATTTTGCCCTCATCCATTGCCTCGGTGACCTTCTCAAAGAAGTCCCCCAGGTACGGTAGTTATGATCTGCCTTTGACAAAACCAAACTGGATTGGGCACAGTATCTGAAGGTTTCTTATGTCATGTCAATCATTTCCATGGTAATTCTTTCCATGGCTTTGCATATGAGACTAGTCAGGCTAATGGGTCTGCAGCTCCCTGGATCTGTTGATGGGCCACCCTTGTACAAATGGATGACTGTTGCAGTCTTACATTCACATGGCATGAAGCCTGTGCAGAGGCTATGGTTGAATAGTGACACCAGTGACCCTGATAGGTCATATTTTAATCTGTTTAGGAGGTATCCTGGGATATTACTGGGACCCATCAAGGTTGTATTCTTGGCCTTAGAAAGCACATCTCAGACGTGCTCCCTACTAATAGTTTGAGTTATTATGTTAGATGATATTTCCTGTGGCTGTTGGGGGTGAGAGAGGGTAAAGATGGAGCTGCATTTGTCAACCAGAATATTTGATATATCTCTTGGTTCTGTGAACATGGCTGTGTTTACCAGCAGTTTGGTGCACTGTTGTGTGCTGTCTTTGATTTTTTGACATAGCTAAAGAATGCTTATGGTTGTCCTTGGCCTGGGACACTATCTTTACCTCATAATTTGCCTTGTTTGGACTTAGTTAGTCCTCTTAGTTGTCTATTCAGTTTGATGAGAGATTTTTATCTTTTTTGGTGTTACACTTCCTAATTTTAGATATGGATTTTTTTTCTTTTGTTGTACAAACTGTTTAATTTTAAATTCCTCCAAGGCAGTTTGTTTTTTGAGTTAGTTTTTTGTTTACTTCTGATGTCATTCTCATGGTTGTACAGAGCATCTGTGAATAATTCTGCATAGACTGCTCTGTTATCTGGGTTTGGGGGGGGGGCTTGAAATTTTGGCAATTTATCACTTAAAAGGTAAATTGCCTTGGAGTAGTGTCTAACTGTTACAGGGTTTGCTGGGGTTGCATAACTGATTCTTATTTTGAAGCAGACTGTTGTATGGTCTGACCTTACTAGACAGGACACGATACTGAGAAGTTGTACTATTCTCCCATATTTGTGAGTGCTAGGTCCAATATGTTTGTAACTCTAGTAGGTGTATGCACTAACTGGTCCATAGGGTTTGTGTTTACAAAGTTTAGGAATTTCTGTGCCTTTAAATATGGGATCATGTAGGATTCCCAGTTTATACTGGGATAAGTAAAGTTCCTTATGGGTATGGTATTTGGTTGAATAGTGAGGGTTTCCAATAGGCCTCTGTAAGAGCTGTTGGTTTCAAGGGACATAGATGGTGACTTATAGCTTGCTAGGCTATGGCATGGAACTTTGTATATGGTAATCTGGATTTGGAGGAACTCCAGTGTGTCATCCTGTTTAACCAGCCTAGAGTTGTGCTTGTTATCGATGTAGATTGAGATGCCTCCATCTTTAGTTCTGTGCAGCTGCTGGTCTAAGTGTGTGAAAGGCACTGAAGTCTGCACTGCTGGGCACTCTCTGCGGCTTGAAACTATGTCTCAGTAGCTGCACAAACATCTGCATTCTCCAAGATGAGGAGAGCTTAGAGGGAGTGGAGCTTCTTGTTTAGAATCTTGGCAATGAGCCGTAGCACCTTTAGATTTCCTTTTGTAGATTTTGCGATGGTAGAACATTAGTGAATTTTGCATTGCCTAACACAGGCTCTACAGGGCAGGACAATGATTAAAGCAAATATTTGAAAGCCTAGAGGGGACATGTGCATACTAGCCTTAACAAAGCAATGTGGCTTGTTAAATATATTCTCCCATGCTGACAAATATGGTATCCCCCTAGAATGACACCAAAAACTAAGGCAATTATTAAAGTCAGTCATCTTCTGTTCATATTGTAGCATCATCCTTGGTGAAGATAGAATGCTACTCAATGCTAGGCACATTCCAGGATGAGGCCCATAGTCCAAGAGTTCCATAATGTCTCTCTTCATATAGACTAGGGAGGTACATCTCAGTTCATTTACACCTATAAGTACTGTGACTGAGTCATATTGGCACCTGTGGTGCAATGATTTGAGTGCATGCAAAACTTGGTGGAGATTGGCCCTGGATAGGCAACTGCCAGTTATTTTCTCCTTGTTCAGCCTGCTGAGTGAGGCATCAGTATATTGTAAAATGGAGCCCCCCTCTGACTAGAGTCCTGAGTAGTGTATTGGCTTGCGTTATGGGTTTGGTAATTGAGACTGTATGTGTTGTGTTAGGTATTGTTTTTTTGAGTGTTTTTAGGTTTGCTAAGAATAATTTTTGTAGATGGAATGTCCATGAGGTCTTTGGTTTGGGAAGATTGTATTTAAGTATGTCAGAATAAATAGGTCTGTGTGTGTGTGTGTGTGTGTGTGTGTGTGTGTGTGTGTGTGTGTGTGTGTGTGTGTGTGTGTGTGTCTGTCTGTCTGTGTAAATGGTTTTTAGTAAACATTAGACGACTGTTAAATTGTATCAATATACCCATATCCTCCAAAACTGGCTGTGAAGAAATTTGGAAAGTGCATAATTGATGATGTCAGGTCCTTTATTGGGCTGTGGTGCATGAGGGGTCAATAGTAGGCTGACTAAGGGAGCTTTTGGGGCTACAGTCTACACCAGTTTATATAATACTAAATTTAAGGGGTAGTGCTACTCAACACACTAGCTGCTCCATGCTACTCAATGTGCAAAGCAGCTACTCAATATTCACTGCGTTATTGAACAGTTTCAGAGGTGGTTTTATAGGGAAAATTTGTTTTTTAGGTGTCTGTGTCTATACAGGGGACTACTAACTACCACTGCATGATGGGTAGCATGGTAAAATGCTCTGAATTTTTACAGGCACTTAAAACACAGGAAACTGACATCTAAGTCTTTTGGCCAATAACTTCCATAAGTGTTTCCCAACTCAGATAGACCAGGCCACCACCTACTGCCACTAGACAGACTAACCCAGTCCTCTTAACTGAAAAACAAAAAAAAAAGATTGCTTGAGAGTGTAATGCTACCACAAAAGAACTTAAACTACCTGAACAAGGAGATTTTAAGTATTATGAACCTTTAAAATGATTCAAAGTGCAAAATCAACAAATAGGCAAAAATAAAGCAATAGCACTCTGCAACAATTAACCAAAGTGCAAAAGAATAGAATACATTTCATATCTACCAAGGAAGGAGTAAGATTAATTCAGGGCTCAGATTGTGGTGAAGCTGCCAAGCTGGTGGGAGCTCTGGGAAAATGAACAGGAATAGTACTAAAGGAGGTTTACTTGACCAATACTGGTTTGTTAGGTGGGCACTCCGTATTCTGGATCTATTGAAAACAGTGGGTGGGAAAAGTACTTAAATTGCTTACACAGCAGACAATAATAATGAAAGAGGGGAAGGAGGTACTTTGAAAATCAGATTACCATAAAGGACAGAGGGCAGAGGGCACAACATTTTAAAACCACAACAGGAAAGGGGGAGGGTTGGAAAAATTCAAAATGCAAGAAGCAGGCTCTCTATAGATGGATCCAATCAAATAAAGTCAATACTGAAGTGCTAATTCTTTGACTCTAAGCTACAGATTAATGACCCAGGTAGTTTAGAAATTTAGAAACTTTAGTGTAATGTCTAAGGGGGGGCAGATACAGAGAACAGAAAAACACAGGAATGCAACTTTAAGTAGATAAATGTTAAGCAGGATACAAGACTCTAGCTGCAAAACTGGAATAAAAGCAGATGTAAAATGCACTGAAGTAACAATAATGGAGCAGAATATACAATACTCCCACTACTGCAATTCTACCACAGTCTAAGGCACCAGACTATGCAGAAATTTACCAGTAACAGTGTTTATGGAAAAATGCAGTAATAAATGACTAAATGAGGCTCAGATCTTGTAGTAGTTCACAGTTCTGCCATAATTGTGAATGAAACTACAATACTAAGGCTTCAGACAGGGTTTAAAACACAAACAGCTGGCTTGTACATGTAATTCTACTTATGGAGATAAACATGCAGTTACGTCTAAGTGAATATCTGCATTACAACCCTTGCTTGTTGCCACATCTTAGTTTGTTTTTCTAATAGACTTTCAGTACATACCATGCTCTCCTTCATGCATAAGTTGACTGCAGAGATTAATTTATATCAGTCAATTCATCTGCTACTTATCTTTTCACAATACCCAGAGAGAAAGTCTTCTTCATTGCATAGGTGCACAAAGCAACTCACGTTCTATGCAGAAATGACAAAATCAATATGAACAAGATGGTGCCAGATAAAAAGTTATTGTTGCTCAGCGTAACAGTAGATGAGTGAATAGAGCTCTGCCTGAAGTAAGTATCCCCAGTCATTATCCCTAAATTTTGTATCTTCATTATCCTTCTAACGGTCTAAATCTGTTTGTCCTTATCTATCTTGTTACCCTCCCTGTCACAAGTGACTGCAGGGCTGGTGGTGTTAAAATCCTTTTCTGGGTTTTGTCAAGCAGCCAGATCTATCCTAGCACTTACCAGCATGCTTGGTTACAAGTGATTATTCACTTACATTAATGGCCACTATCATTCCAGCTCCCCCAAACTCGATAGAAAAGTTTGAGTACATAACACTACAAAATATAACATCATCATCTTTACAGCCTCCTGCAGGAGGTCAGTCAGGAGTCCTAAACTCTGCCTTGAGGAAGTTGTACATTTCTGCACTAGCTTTCTAATCAGGCTTTAACTCTTTAACTCCAGAGTAAAAGCTTAGGTTAACAAAGTATCTGAGTTGTATGCAAGTTCAGATACAACATGTGGGTAAATCCTCCACTACCTACATCTGAATGTGATTTATTACTAAAGTACAACAAATAGTAAATGGTTTGTGTTCTGACACCTTCATGAAAGCTTAGTCAATCCAGCTGTACTGACATCTCACCTCTTCAGCTCTGATGCTTCCAATGTTCTTATGTAATTCTGTTTTAATTCACTCTCTGTTATTAATAAAAAACATTCATATTGTTTCAGGGTATTACCTCATTCAGACCCATAATGCCTTTTGGCATACCTGTTTTTAACACCCACAGGTCTTTATGGCATTGTGGCATTTTGTGGAGATTGATTTATTAACTAAGTGACTTAACCAATTACTAATAGGTATCATATAACGTAGCAAGTTGTAATAAAACAACATTTTTTTATCCTCCTCTCTCCTCGCAAGGACCAAGATGAATGACTCCTCTCCCTTCACCCAGTCAGCCTAATTGTTCTGTGATCATGGGAGCAGGGGAAGAAATCTCAGGCAGGCAGGAGCCCTACAGTTCATTTGTTCCTGTCCAGGAATCTGCCATGAGCTCCTCTAGGCATGGTGAAAGCCCTTCTGTGACAGCTCTTCCAAGTTCTGCTATACGTACTCTCTGAGGGAAGAGTGCCTTTGCATGTTGAATTCCCCTAGGCTCACAGTTCAGGCTCAGTGGACTCCAGTTCCATGGGGTAGATGCCTAGTGTTCCCCCTAGGTGTCACCCATGTGGCAAACCAAAAAGTTGTCTTCCTCTCCCCAAGAAGGGCATACCTGCATTTCTCGTTCACCTGGAGTCATTTTCAAATATTTAACTTGATGAATCTTGACACCACATCCCATAAATTCAGTACCACAATTAAGTTGCTGCGAGAGAAAAGTGCTGTGTGTGACATGACTTTCAAGAGCTATTGGCTTGAATACGTAGTCTACATAAGTAAGATGGCATGATTACTCATTACTGTTCTACTGCATTCAAGGGGATATCAGTCCGAACACATGAGGAGGGAAGAAATGTAGGGTTCTAGCTTCCTGCTACAGTTACTTATACAGACTATTATTTATGCAACAGCAAGTGCACATCTGCTTAAATGACTGCTGCTGCTGATGTGGTTGCAAGTTGTTGCTGGGGTTTTTTTTCAGTCACCAGCATATCAATGGGGGCCTCTCTGAGAGGGAAAATGCCCCTTTTCTCCACCCTTAATCTAGCCTTGCTTTCTTATGCTAAATTCTGCTGATACAGATTAATATTTCGGTATCCTTTTGACACACTGTAGCAAAGACTGTACCCCCTACTTTCATTGGTGCTCTTTACTTCTGTATTCCACTTTGTACCATTAACATTCTTTAGAATGCCCAAGTTAGCTTTAGAAAAATCGTGTGCTGAAGGTTAGCTCTTGCTTTCTTTCACAGCAGTTTTTAAAGACGACTTCTCCAGCCATGGTCTTCCCATCATTTTTATCAGAAACAGCTATACATCTCTGTAAGTTGATAGTAATAAAACTTTTATATAATGGTGGTCTTTTGGCTGCAGTTGATAACTGCCAGATATAGTCATTCTGTGTTCTCCTTCTAAAATATTGGAAAAATCCATCCTCTCTAGGTATTGTATCAACATCTACAGCATTCTTCCAAACTGTTAGTATAGGGTTTGTTCCTTGAATTTTCAAAGATGTTTGATAGCGTCACCTTACAATTCATTGTAAGCAGTCATTATCACTGGATTATGTGCTGTTTCTGTCCATTGTTACAGCAGATTGAAGGCATCTCTATGAATATCGATGCAATAATACTGTCTCCACCCTCTCTGTCAGCCCTTTTGGGTGTTCCAGAGGGCTCCTTTGTCTTTTTACCATTGTTGCGAATGACAAGTGGGAAGACTTGCAGTATTGCTATGTTAACCTGACATGCTTATGGGATGTTGCTTTCCTCAGCCTTTGCTGTGCCAGTTGTACACTTAATGCTTCAGCATGGCTTGAACTCTATTAAAGTACAGTCATCCAGTTTGTGCCTGCACCTAAACAGCCTCAAAACAAAAATGCCTCCTGTTTGGAAATATACAAGTCTCTTCTCAATCT
The DNA here is from genome assembly GCF_019279795.1 of Protopterus annectens. Taxonomy (NCBI): domain Eukaryota; kingdom Metazoa; phylum Chordata; order Ceratodontiformes; family Protopteridae; genus Protopterus; species Protopterus annectens. The sequence goes on from NC_056739.1 coordinate 222,402,970, forward strand.
GCTCCTGGTTTACTCATTTGTTTATTAGTAATGCAATGAAACTGTAACATTTGCAAAACATTTTAGTGTTATCTTGGACACTGAACTCAAGTTTCATCCCTATATCAACTCTATGATTTAAAAAAAAAAAACAGGCATGCTGTAGAGGGCACTGGTGTTTCTTTAACTTCCACACCAGAAAGCTAGAGTCCGTATTTTCCTATTGCCCACCCTCTCTGTGGGCTTCCTGTGTATTAACTAACCTTTTCATAATCACTACACAAAGACTTGAGGTAGCCTTTAAAAGGATTACCTGCTTTGCGGGGATGGCCTTTCCTGCTGTTACCACACTGAAGCCTTAAGTTAGCTAAGATAGCAAAAACTGCCTACTTACAAGGTTTGCTAAATAAAAATGTCTAACAAGTCATTATACTCCAGTAGCTATCCAGTATTATCTAAGATACTGACATCTTTATCCATTCAAGGCTGCTTTCTTCCACAGATGCTGCATTAATACAAATCAAATAATCTAATAATAGAGTCTGCAAAGCCAAACAAAAGAATGATCTCCTGAAAGCATGGGAGCTTGCTTCTAAACAAAAGTCCATACTGGCCATCTTATCTTGCCTTCCAGTAAATGCTTGCGTAATTCTGAGTTACTTGATATGACTAAAAGTCATAAGCCTCCCTCTTCTTGCCTAGTCTCTCTCCTTCAGTTGAACTTCTAACCCGTCTGCTATTAACTATTCCCATTCATCTCTATGCTGTCCCTGTCTCCTTAAATCTTTTTTCTTTTTAACGCACCTCATGTCTTCTGACTGTTGCCTTTGTCAGAGTGCTTTGCAGTTCTTATGTTATCGTCTTCCTGATGTTCTTTCTCATGTTCCTGTACTCCCTGTCCCTTTCAGTTTTACTCATATCCTTCCCTCTCTCTACTTTCCATAATGTCCACTGAATATCAACTTGTTGATCTGAGGTTATTCTGCTTTCCTTTTGGCATAACAATGCATGTAAGGCAACCAAATGCACATTACATAATGGTTATCTATTACTACGATTTGTATTCTAAATTGATCTTCCGCGGTCATTGAGTATGCATTATTTATTTGCATTTACCCAGCAGAACACCAAGTTTCCTGTTGGTAAATCCCAATCATCAGACCCCTTTCAGTTAATTGGCCCATTCATTCTCTATATCAAGGGAAAGGGTCAAGTAGGAGGGACTATCATTAAGTTACCTATAAGTGGTGGTTTGTGGTTTTTGCACCTTTAAGCCCTAGCCGTCTGCACCTGCCCAGTGACAATTGATGGCCATCAGTTTTGCACCACCACTCACGTCCACAAGCAGTTGATGTCAACACGATGTCATATCCACCCACAGAAGGCATCATGTCCAGCCAATGCATGTTTGCCCCTAGGCAAGCTCAATCTCTCCCCAGGATGGGCACACCCATCCTTCCCTGTTTATGTTGTCAAGGTCCCAAGCTTCTAATCAAATTTATGTCTCCTGGGCCATAGTCAGGGCACTATCCCTTCCACTCCACTGATCCAAGCTATTTCCTGTTAATACATATCATAAATTATGTTTTGAAGATCAAAGTAAAGCTGTCACTGTGTAAATACTGTGAATGTGAATTTATTCAGTTTTTGTTTAATAATTTTTGACACGTACCTGTTTTCTTCACTGATGATGTTCTCCCTGCAATGCACTTATGAATGACAGTTTGGTACAGAGCTGTCAGACTATGCTTTTAAAAATTGACCCTGCAGCAGTCCTAAGTTTGATTTCCATAGCCTCTGCTTGTCTCCTGTGTGGCTCTGAGCAGGTGATTTAACCAGACATTGAAGCAGGATTATCACTGAAAATGGGTTGTGTGTCCAGCAGGCTTACCCAGCCTGGTAACCCACATAACATTTATACATATATATACAATTGTATGTGTGTGTGTTAGTGTGTGTGTGTGTGTGTGTGTGTGTGTGTGTGTGTGTGTGTGTGTGTGTGTGTGTGTGTGTGTGTGTGTGTGTGTGTGTGTGTGTGTGTGTGTGTGTGTGTGTGTGTGTGTATATATATATATATATATATATATATATATTTATATATATGTGTGTGTGTATATATATATATATATATATATATATATATATATATATATGTGTGTGTGTGTGTGTGTGTGTGTGTGTGTGTGTGTGTGTGTGTATATATATATATATGTGTGTGTGTGTGTGTGTGTGTGTGTGTGTGTGTGTGTGTGTGTGTGTATATATATATATATATATATGTGTGTGTGTGTGTGTGTGTGTGTGTATATATATATATATATATAGATAGATAGATAGATATGTGTGTGTGTGTGTGTGTGTGTGTGTGTGTGTGTGTGTGTGTGTGTATATATATATATATATATATATATATATATATGTGTGTGTGTGTGTGTGTGTGTGTGTGTGTATACATCTATAGCTATCTCTCTCTCTCTCTCTCTCTATATATATATATATATATATATATATATATATATATATACACATAGTTTACCTTTAAAATGTCATAACGCACTTGTGCGACTGTTTACTTACCTGACTTGAAATGTCAGAAACAGCAACGCGGAATGCTCAGAAGTGCAAGCCTGGTACTTAAAAAAAGTCAACACCCAGGGATTGTCGCCTTTGAAACTACCTCATTTCTGGGTTTCTGCTACAAACATTTTGCAGGGGAGCAAGCTCCCCTGCTCCCCCCACACCCCTTGCTACTTATATATAATAACTCCGAGATCACTACATTGAGGGAAAGGGTGCATTTCCCAATCCCCACTATAGTGCAATCTCTACTCAAAATGCCAGATTCATAACAGCGAATGCACACTACCATTCATTGTTGTGAGCTTGGCATTTTTTTCTTTTGCTAATACATAATTTTGAAAAGATACTTTCACACATATGTGCTGCGCACAAGTCAACCACTGCCTTTTAAAGGTAAACCTATATATGTATAGATGTAGATATATATATATATATATATATATATATATATATATATATATATATATATATATATATATATATATGTGTCTTTGTTTGTGGGACTTAAATTGTGACCTACTCGATCACAATTTATTAGCACCCTGTCAACATGGCTTTAGACCATTTCATAGCACCACCTCTGCTCTCTTATCCTTCACTAACCATATTAACAGTAATCGTAACATTGATACTCTATCCTCAGCTGTTTTTATTGACCTGTCCAAAGCATTTGACATGGTGAATCACCACCTCCTTATAGACACACTCAAAAACCTGTCATTGGACAACCATACTATACAGTGGTTCCAATCATACCTACATAACAGGCAACAGGCTGTACTATGGGAAAATACTTTATCTTCCCATGTCCCAGTCTCTCTAGGGGTCCCGCAAGGATCTATATTAGGCCCATTACTCTTCTCCATCTTTACAAATGACCTTCATTCTGTAATTCCTCAAGCTGACTGTATCCAATACGCTGACGACTCCACACTCATATGCGCTGCTGCTTCTCAATCAGAACTTCAGTCACTAACCCAAATGACCTTTAGTACAGTTGAAAACTGGCTCCTACAAAGACGTCTTATCCTTAACCCCAAAAAAAAGAAAAATGCTACTATTTACCCCCACCCACAGAACCTCCTCACTTAACTTTACTATTACTTCAAATGATGGAACTATAATATCTCCTGAACCAACCACCAAACTACTCGGGGTACTAATAGATAACAACTTGTCCTTTGAACCTCACATTAATAACACCATAAAAATAGTAAACAAGAAACTAGGTTCCCTCTATAGAATAAAACCCTTTCTTACACCTCCAGCCAGGGTTACTATTGCTCGTACCCACCTCATCTCTACCTTGCTCTATGCCTCCCCTATCTATACCAAAATATGTAGAAGTAATCTGAGTAAACTTACATCCTCCTACAACAATATTGCCAGATTTGCAGCTGGGTCCTCCTATAGAACTCATCACTGTATCAATCTGAATCAGTTAGGATGGTTAGAGCTGCCATATTTAATACTTTTCAATCAATTAATAGTAGCCCATAAGATCCTGTATTTACCTCAAAATACACCCATACTTACATTCCTAGTCATCCCCTATAATAACCTCAAGACCTTACACTCAGCTAATAACCTACTTGTACAAATATCAAAATCCAACAACTTAGCTGGTGACACCTTGTTTTCCAATACAGTAGGTAAAGCCTGGAACATCCTCCCAAGCCAGCTAACCTCAATATCCTCGGTCAGCTTATTTAAAAGCAAGCTTAAACCCTACCTCAAATCACACTGGCTATGCCTCTGTGTTAACCCAGACTAAGTACCTAACTATTAACTAGACTCCCACAATTCCTAGCCTCCCATGATCATGATCTTGTGTTGTCTCACTAATTTTTAGTGAGCTTAACCTTCCTTAGGATTTTTTCTCATGTAAATAAGTATATACTGTGGAATGATCAAACACCTTCTTATAGTATCACAACCTATGTGTTAAATAACACTAGAAATCCATCCTTGTTTGCTGTTCTTCTATATTCTATCTATTGATCTCTAGTGTTTTTCTTTCTTAGGTTTTTGTGAGACCTTAGTATCTCTTATCATAAATTACTAGGTGTATCTAATTTTGTAATATGTTATAAAGATTTGTACTACACCATTTCTAATACAAATGTATTAGTCTTATTCATCTATTCTTAGATACATTTTTCCTTTTTCCTACTGAAATATAAAATATACAATCTTAGGCTTGTACTACAATTGTTAAAACTTCTTATGTACCAAATTATACTGTTATTGTCTTTGTCTTGACCTTTTATGTTGTTGTAATTTGTGGAGCTTTTCTCCCCGGGCCTCCACTGAAAATGGATATATATCCAGCTGGACTAGTCTGGTCAACAAATGTAAAATAAATAAAATAAAATAAGTTCATATTGTGAACTTTTCTTTTATTAAAGCTTGTGTTTTTCAGACTTTTCTATCTTGGCCTCCAGTGTAAATTAACTGTTAAACCCCTGCTGGGCAGAGTGGATGGATGGCTGGACAGACAAAAGAAAATCTGCTGGATAACAGCAATGAAAAGGATCACTAAACAGCATATTTTGCTTCTTCTGCAGCAAATGGCACAGTAGCCATCTTCAGTAAGATGAGTAATAATCTGATAGCAACATTAATTGCATTTTAGAAATATTGTAGCTAAAATGGCAAAAGTGTATTTCTGCTTAAGGTGCTAATATCTTTATCTGGTAAAAACGTCTGAACTTTTCCAGGTCTAGGACATCTGATGCAGGTGCACTCATTGGGGCTTTATCTCTGCTTCTCTGAACCTGTCTTCCTTACTATGTCTTGTTATACATCTAACCAGCCAGACAAGTGCTCATAATTTGTAAATGTGCTCTGAAGTCCCTAAACTAGGTTTCTGAATTAAAAGCATGAGGCCTTTCTAATGGACAGCCAGCATCAACACTCAAACTGGCATGGTTTCACTAGCAACTGTTGGTAGTCACAGTTCCTACAGACTTATAACTGGGAACAGTGGAAATGGAAGGGGAACTGCCAGTGACTGAGGCCTGTCTGAACTTCTGTAAGGTCTCTGACCGAGTAATAGGGCAGGGTAGAGATTTATGAACTGGATGGACAAATGACTGAGGAAGAACTTAGGAGAATTAAGAAAGTTAAACACATTCATGTCTGAGTGTCTCTAAGCATGGCTAACATAAGTATTTGCAGATGACACAAACACTGGAACTACAATCCTAAATGGGGAAAAGTCTGAAAATGGACTTAAAATCGCCCATGGACAGCGCAAAGAGGTGACAACTGAAATTGTCTACAAGTAAGTGTAGCTTTCTATATTTTGGACACAGAAGCCTGCAGTTCACAATATTAAGTTAAGGTTTGCTAAGTTAGGGGATACAGAAATGGACAGAGGAGTGATCACCACAACAGTCCTAAACAATCAGGCACAAACAGAGAAGGTTGCAGAAACAGCCAAAAAAGTTTACAACAGTATTTTTTGAGATGCAAACTCCATAAATATACTCTTGTGAAACATGTCACCTACTTGTAAAATTAAATATCGACTACTCTGTTGGGTTATATAAGCCCTGCAAGGAAAAGGAAAAATCTACTGATTCATTACTAACTCCCCCACTAATGAACACCACTGCCTAACTCTCACCAAAGCTAAATGGCTCCCAGTACATTTGATAGCCAAGCTCCTGCTTGGCTAATTCATAAAGTCCTTTCTCCTGAGACATCATCCCCTCTCACTCATAAACCTTTCACCAAAAAGTTAACATATACTGTACTCTTTGGGTTATTTCTCAATCTCATTCCACCCTACAAACTACAAAAAGTAACCTCTATTGCACTGTCCATGCATTCTCCATCCTAGCACCTACACTTTGGGATTTCATTCCTCTCACAATCCGAGAATTCCAAAAGTACTCAGACTTCAGAGAACAGCTGAAGGAATATCTCTTTACCCAAGAAAAATGCAGCTGTATTCATTCAGATCACACTAGTTGAACCCTGCAGCTCTCTGATGCACCCTTTATCCGTTTCCTCCTTCCTTCTCTCATCGTATCCCCTTTACTTACTGTCTCTTCTACATCACACTTCCCTTTTCTGTTGGTATCTCTCACACGTCTCCCTTCTACTCCTCTTCTCTCTGCATGTCTCACATCTTTTTTCTCTCTCTCCTTCCCATGGTATCCGTTCTTCCAGCTATTCTCACTTGCTTCTTCCAATGTCTTCATATCTCTGTATATAAAGATATGCTGCTATCCCTGTGGCATAAACCATCTCAGTAATTATGGCTACATCTCATCCATAAAGCCCTGCTAAGCATAATTCCATTTTTCCATCCATGTTTTGATATTAACTGCTTTTTGAACAACATGTTGTAGCATATTCTTGTATCTGTAAATATGTTTTGTTCATTTCTTATGTGATCCTCTTCACCCGGGCTGTGCCTGCAAATGGTCCATTGACATCAGTACATTACCCTGGTAAACAAATATAAATAAATAAATGATAAAAAACAGAAAGTGTCTAGAGAAATAGTATGAAGGTTATCAAGAGGACAGAGGAAAAGGAGCATGAACAGCGTATGTAAACGCTGAACTTGTATTAATTAGACACTGAAGGAGAGTAGGAGGCTGAGACTATGACAGCATATGTAAACGCTGAACTTGTATTAATTAGACACTGTGAAGGAGAGTAGGAGGCTGAGACTATGACATGTGTACACAAGGTACTACATGGGAAAAGAAAAGCGGACAGCCGAAGAGGAGAATGAAGGACAGAGGAAGGAAGAGGAAGCCATCAAATGCACACGGAGGTAATTCTGTTTAACCTGGACCCAAGAGAATAGTTTTTCACAGAAAGAGTTGTGGCCCCTTAGAGCAGACTGCTGACTGAGTTGTGAATTCAGAACGCCTTTTAAGAGGGCTTGGGACACCTGGAAGGGGTTGAAAAATGTAGGATGGGATGAAGCAGCAGCCTCATTTTAGATGTATCCATTGAGCAGAAGACATTGAGAAATTGTCATCTTCTGCTGTCACATCATGTAATGTAAATTAAAAAAAACATATAAGACAACAGTGTTTTTTTAATTTCTCAGTGTCGTTGCCATCCTTTTGTAAGGTAAGTATAATACAAAATTAACATCTTGGTAAATTACCATTTCAAGTGCCACCAGTTCAGCCTATCCCTTATACTCTGTAAAACAAAAAAAAAAAAGAAGATATTCAGGCTGTGAAGGAGTAGCGTTTATATTAAAGCATGAAACAGCATGACAGCTGGACCTTATGGAATGCCATCTGTGACACTGTGTTCAAATGTAGAGCTTGAGGACTGGGTAGTAAATAATGAATGCTTTCTGAAAATCCCCTGCAGTAAGGTTAATCAGTTATTACATGTGCTTTAACACCTGACACCCACTTGTCTCCTGCGGAATGACAGACTTATGAAACTGCATGTAGGTGTACGGACACAGTCTTTTTATCCTAACGATGTGCTGAATGTAGGCATGAATGTTGACTTGAGCCAGTTTAGGTTACTTGGCATACCATGCAAGCAGAATAACACTGTTATTCCCTCACTCCTCCTCAAATGGATTTTAACCTCTTCAGATAAAAAAGGGTGCGAAATTAGGAAACTAATCACTAAGCCATTATTTTCCTTTGCCTCCCATTCATAATTCGACTATGCATCTATAAAATGTTATTACAACAGCTGGAGACATCTGTATCTCCCCATCAGCCTAAGAATGATGGGTGAGCTGTCTGTATTCCCCTGCATCCATTCTGGAGTGTTCTAGGTTTGGCCACTAATTATGGCTCCCTATTAACTTACACGTGGATATGGTGTCTAAAGCTGACATTTACTAGGAGACAGCTGTCATTTGATAGGGCACATCTGCTATTCCGTGTTATTCTATTATGGTACTCTGACAGGCAGCAGGGTGACTCACAGTGACAGATCTTCTCCTGGGATCATGCTTGTGTCCCCCGGTAAAAAGGACACATTATTATTAGCAGTAGTATAATTATTATTTCACCTGCAAGTGCTGTATTTTTCAGATTCACATTCAACAGGCCCCCACCTGTCATTCTGTAAATATCTTATCTGCAGCTGATGCCAAGGAACTTATACTATTCCTCGTGACACATTTTCCATCCCTGTTTGAAAGAGATTTACCAGAGTGGATTCTTTCTTGTATATCTTATGGTCACATGTGGATGCTTTACCCTCCAGCTACCATTCTGCGAAGAAACAGCTGTCATGTTATAGAAAAAAAGCTGCTTTTCTGTCCCAGAGAAGGGCAGGTAACACCAATAGATATACCCATCTTTCATCATATTCTAAGTTATAATGGCTATATGGAAAACCACAGCAGGTACACACTCCTAATTAAGGGGATACAATCTGGCATCTGAAGAGAGGACATGCAGTATACCATGGATCATCACCCCTCCCTTCAAAACAAAGAAAAACATACAACTGTTTACATAAATTGCACAGAATAATCCTTTAATGTGAAATCAGAGGACTGAAGTCACTACTTATGTATGTATATGTGTATATATATATATATATATATATATATATATATATATATATATATATATATATATATATATTTATTTATTTATTTATATATATATATATATATATATATATATATATATATATATATATATATATATATATATATATATATATATATATATGTATTTATTTATATAAACACACCCACATTCACACAGGTTTACATTTAAATTGCCGAGGGAAGTTTCGGCGACCACGGGTTGTCGAATGAAATTTGGCCAACCCGTGTTGCTGATCCTTCCCTTGTGCGAGTTCCATTTTAGCAAATGCTCAGTGCGTTCGCAAAGATGAGTCCGGTCATTAAACTAGAGATTGCAGTACAGTGGGGATCATAAAATGTACCCTTTTCCCTATTGTAGTGGGATCTTGGAGTTTGAATATATATTTTGCAGGGGTGTTGGGGCCGCATGGGGGCTTGCCCCCCTGCAAAATCCTCATGTTATGTCTGGTACAGTGTAGGACTGACTTCTACTAATGCTGTGTAAGGTTGAATTCGCATATTAGTATGCAGATTCGACATTTTGCACATCGGTTTTCGGTTTTCCAAGTCAATATTACCCCATTTCAGCTAAGTGCATTTCATACTTATGATAGCAAACCCATTCACACACACGCTTTAGCATTTGCTATACTCATTATCCCTAGTGATATCCCCAGCAGATCCAAACAAACAGCATCACATTATTAAGAGCATATGCATGTTACAGCTTGTGAGTATTAGTCAGCAGAGATCAGATCGTACCCTACTGCACATAAAGGCATACCCATTACCCCTTTCTGTGCACAAATAATGCACACGCACTGTATGCGTGGGTGTGGATGTGTGGATGCACACATATATATATATTTATATATATATATATATATATATATATATATATATATATATATATATATATGTGTGTGTGTGTGTGTGTGTGTGTGTGTGTGTGTGTGTGTGTACCTATCACGAATGGGGAAAGAGTTGTATAGATCAAGTAATTTAAGCATTGACTGTGATGCACAATATTCTCTAGATAGGAAAACATGGGCCACAGAGTGTGTGTCATGTCAGGGTTAGCTACTCAGTGGTGTAAAAATTGGCCCTAGGTGATTTGGTCCCATTGATTGATGCCAAAAATAGCCAAGCGTGTTTGCAGTGATGAGTGGGTTGATGACCTGACCTACTCTGGCATATGCCAGAGATCCATGCTATGGATGGGAGAGGTTTATGTGTCTCTATTATCCAGTATCTGCCCTCCATAAAGCCCAGCAGCCCTGGGTAAGTAAGCTACTGTCTAGCCTGTGTTCATTTTGGGTCATCTGGGAGACCTCTGTTAGCGAAAGCTGAATGTGAAACCAATCAAAATGACAAAAATGAACTAAGGATTGCTCTCCTAAATACAGGTTCACTGATAGGATGCAGCTTAGAACTGGATAACATGATAGTAAGGAGGAGATTGGATGTTCTGTGTATCCAGGAGACAAGGTGGAAGGTCAGTGCAGCAAAGTCCCTTGGCTCAGAATCCAGAGTCTGTTAATTTTGGGGGGGGCAGACTAGAAATGGTATGGGAATTGTGATGAGGGAGAGCCTTCAGAAGACAGTAAGGGATATCATCAGACTTAGTTATAGACTTAAGACAATCAGACACCAACCTAATGATAGGACAATATTCATAATCTCAGCCTATGCCCCACAGCAGAATTGTGATGGCCACGAGAAGAGTGCATTCAGGCAGCAGTTGCAAGACCTGTTAGATAAAAAAGGACAACATGAGTTGTTGTTCATAATAGGGTACCAGACTGTGTATACAGGGACAGACAAAACAAGATATGAAGACTGCCTGGTTCCATATGAGTGGAGCAACAAGAATAAAAAAATAAAGATGCCATTCTAGACTTCTGTCTGACAAATGGCTTGATGGTGGGCAACTAGATAGTTCAGATTGAGAGACAATTCCAAGGTTATTGATAAAAGAATACATACAGTAGTAGAAAGTATGAGGGGAGATGTGCAATTTGGCTTCAGCACAAATGACAAGCAGAAGAGATCACACGTGCACAGGACCAATAACCTAAATGTAAAGACAAAAAGCAGGGGCCAGCAACAAAAGTAGTTGGTTCAATCTATATTTATTAATAAATAAACACTAAAGAGCAGGATAAAAACCCTTAAACCCTACAAAATCCAACCAGACTAGTTTTGGCTGAAATAGGCTTCCTCAATGTTAAACCACATATAATCACATCCTGAAATGTATACACAACAGTTAATTAGATACCACTGGTTAGTGGTTAATCACAAATGATCATTTAGACCAGGATGAAAAAGTCCACCTAATTTAATGATCCATTTTTTCTCCTTAGCATTGAGATTATCATGCCACCCAGATTTATTAACCCTATCACCCATTATGTTGTCAATGATAGTAAATCTATAAGAGGCATTAATGTATTTAAGTGTATGCTTGAATAAGGCATTGGATTGTTTCTTGTTCCTAATGTCACTCAAGTGGCAATATAATTTCTGCCAGCAACTGGGCTTCCAGTCAGGATAGGAAGGATCTGCTTTCATACAAGCAACACTCTTCTGAAAGGACACTGGATCTGAGGCTAGTCACAACCTATGGAAGGAATACAGGGGCCTTTATGGATATTATTAATAGGCACTGGAATATACTGCTTTCTGATAATAGGTTATCAGATATTTTAGGGAATAGATGCCTATTTTCATTTCAGAGAGGGAGGACACTAAGTTCCTATCTTAATCATTACAAGCACCTTAGGCAGGCTCCCATGGGACAACAAGTACAACTTACTATTACAGGGGAAATATTATGCAGCTGTGAACCTTGTGGTCATTGTACGCATGCATTAGAGTAAATAAAACTAAACAGTTAGTAGTTGGAACACCTTGTGGTGTATGACATCATGTTTATGGCTAATTGTTGGTCAGACTGGGTCTTATATTTGGTAATATGTACGTGTTCTGCCTTTTATATTGGTCAAACATCTAGGCCATTACGTTTATGAATTGGCTAACACTTGAGTGACATTAGGAACAAGAGACAATCCAATGCCTTATTCAAGCATACACTTAAATACATTAATGCCTCTTACAGATTTACTATCATTGACAAAATAATGGGTGATAGGGTTAATAAATCTGGGTGGCATGATATTCTCAATGCTAAGGAGAAAAATGGATCATTAAATTAGGTGGACTTTTTCATCCTGGTCTAAATGATCATTTGT
>NC_056739.1:222425329-222512829 GCF_019279795.1 Protopterus annectens
AGAACAGATGTCTGCCAAACTTAAACAAACATAGACATCCCCACAAATTATCACATTGATGATAAGGCACTAAGCATGCAATCAATCATGATGGACTTGGGAACCCAGGTTGATAGCAAACTGACTTTTGACCACCATATTGCCTCCATTGTACAGAAAGCTTTCTACATGGACCACCTCATTAGTAAGGGTATCTCATCCAGGGACAAGGTGGTGATAACATCCCTGTATTCTTCCCTTATAAGACCGATTATTGAATACAATGCCCCTTTCGGCATGTACCTCGCAAATCACATGCAGCAGCTGGCACAGAGATTCCTCAGCCAGAGAATCCAGGGCCTCAAACATCTACCCTACACTGATAGGCTAGAAGCTCTATCCCTCTACTCAGTCTTCTACAGACTCCTCAGAGGTGACCTTTGTCTGGTATACAAAGCAATCTCAGACCCCACCCTGTTGGGACTGCTGCATATCCACAAGTCAAGCTCCACTCGAGTAACCCGCACATAAGACCTCAACCTGGTCTATGACATCAATAGGACTTGTTAGCAAGATAGATTTGTGTCCCAGAGACTCCCCCTTTTGTGGAATAGACTCCCTCTCCATGTAAAGCAGAGTACCACATTAAACCTTTTTAAATGCAACCTGAATAACTGGATGGGGAACAGAAAATACACCCCTGGGATTCCACCTATGTCCCTGCTGGACAGTGGCATAGAGTGCTGACTTGTTAGAACATGGGCTAAATTCTTGGCTAGGCATGTTAAGGCCTTAGGACCAATAGCCTAGTAACTTCCTATGATCCTATAGTCAGACATCAGCTAAAGCAGATATGATGATAGATCCACCGTTCATATGTGACAGCTGTCAGTAATTCATAAGAAGTAGCAGGCATAGGAAACAGAGTAATGAATTTATGAACAGTGGCTCTATCTTACACTAAAATGTCATAATAAAGTACTAGGGTAAATGTTATGTGACCCCTTATGGATAAGCATCCTCAGAGTTGTTTCCAATTGCATATTATTGAAACACAAACTAAATGTTTTTATCAGAGGAAAATTTCTGGAGATTTGCAAAAAGTGAGGTAGGATTAATACTGGTTATACTGCTGTACTGATGGAACAATTTGTTGCTTTTGTGGAATAGACAAATGAAGCCATAGTTTTGGAGGCTAAGAGGAGCCAGCCAAAGGAGATGGCAGAGAGCATTTGATGCCAGCTCACTCATCCCAAAGAGCGGGGTTGTGAGGTAAGTCCTGTTGGAGGCTGGGTCCCAGAATTACGGGCTCTCAGAGCAGCACAGAGAAGCAGCAGTCAGTGCAGATGTCTGAGTGGATGTTCATGTCAATGGTGCATGCAACAATCATCCCAGAGCATACTGCCTTGCTGCAGTACAGACCTCTGAGGAATTGAGGCACTATGTGGTCTACCAAAACTTCCTCTGCAACCATCTGTGATTGCCAACAAGCAAACTCATCTCACCTGCGACTGCCAGCAAAATAAGACAAGGTTACTGACAAAATGTTCCTCTGTAGAAAGAGGAAAAGCCTGCATATGGGTACAACACAGAATGAGATGTCAAAATTAATGTGGTTGGCTGTGGCCAGGCAGATAGGGACCAAACAATAGAATTTAGAGGTGCATTGCACAGTGGATGTGCAACAGACCACCCTCTGTAAAAAAAAGATTGTTTTATTGACTTTCTATGAAAGTTCAGTGAGTCTGTATTTGGGGGAATGCATTGGGCAGTATCCCTGCAGAATGTCTAACATTGGGTACTCATAGTGGATTCAAGTGGGAAGCATTTTTCTACTGATTGCTAACATCATTGTAGGTACACACATTAGGTCAAAAAATAAACTCCCCTCCATGGTACAACTGCTGATGATGTCTCCAGTATCCCATCACCTTCCTTCAGTTATTAATGACCAGGTGCCAGGCTGTCCTTACTGATTCCACTTAAGTATGTAGCATGGTTTACTGAAGTATCCAAAGGTTTGGTAGGAAATGGATGGGACCAGACAGATTGATGTCCTGGGCATGGCCACATGCCTCATTGCCCAATATGCTGAAGAAAAGGAGTAACTTAGTTGGGTAAAGGAAAATACAGGAAAGCATCTCTTATTAACAAAAGTCATGATTCAGCTGAGCACATGCCCAGGCAGATGTAACAAGGCAAACATCCTGGGGAAGTTCACTGCTAAATACAACAGACATAGGGATGTGTTAGCATTAAGGGGGGAATGTATAGTCAACTGTTAAGTAGGATTTGTGATTTGTTTTTTTTTCCGGCAGACAGAAAAATCGGAAGAGTACAGTAGCACAGTAATTTTTCTCTGAAATTATATCTATGTTTCAGTATTTGAGAGAACAAAAGAAAGGAAGCTAATGGAGAACAGATGATATAGAATGACCAACAACACAACCCTAACAACAGGTTCTCCTTTTAATCCATACCCACCTTGACAATTAGAAAGCTGCTGTTCAAACTAAAACCCAGCTCCACATCAGCCAATAACCTTTCACCCCAACATCTAAAACTCTCAGCTGATTCATTAGCATACCTAATAAGTATCCTAATTAACAGATCAGTCCAAGAAAATACAGTCCCAACAGTATGGAAAATATCTCATTTAACACCAAGCCATAAAGGAGGACATTCCACAGAAAGATGTAACTTCCGTCCAATATCTATCTTATCCTCAATATTCAAAATCATGGAAAGGTGTATACACCAAAAACTAATGAAATATCTACTCCAAAATAATCTCCTCATGCAAACCCAGCATGGCTTTAGGCCTGACCATAGCACATCCACAGCATTACTATCATTCACAAACACAATTAGCCAGGCCAGGGACAAAGAATACCTAGTGTCTGAAGTATTGCTGGACCAGTCAGTCAGAGACATTTAGTGAGAATAGTTTAGTATTGTTTTCCACATCTCTGAGAAACTATCCAACTGTATTATTCTTTAACATCTCTGTGGTTGAAACTCTGTTGTTTATTGTATTCAGTATTCTCCTGTTTTCTGTTTTATTATTTATCATTAAATATTTTAATACCTTTCATTGTAGCTGATCCTTTAGAGAATACTTTTAACATCTTGAGAGTACTTATGCTTGTTTTAATGACACTGCGACCTCTCCTGGAAGCCTTGCTGCTTTGGTTACACCCTACCATTTGTATTAGTATTAATTTGGCACAATACAATTGGGTACCCTTTGTAAGAGCCTTAAGGTAGCTGACTGGTGGCAGCATTATTACCTCAGAGTTTGGGTAGAAAGGGGCACAGGTAGTAAATCTGTGCCAGATTTTCCCAAGTATGTATGTGTGTGTGTGTGTGTGTGTGTGTGTGTGTGTGTGTGTGTGTGTGTGTGTGTGTGTGTGAAGCTCAAATATCAAAGTGTGTGTGTGTTAGTTACTAGGAACAGGGACTCAGAGCTTCAAAGTGATCAGTATTGAGTTCTGTGTGGGCCTGGAGAGAGAGAGAGAGTCCAGCCCAGGTCTGGAGCATACTGCCTGTGTGATCTTAAGGGAAACTGTGCTTGATACAGGAAGCTGCATATGACAATACTGTGTGAATCCATCTTTCCTCTTAGTGACCCTCAGCAGAGTCAATGGTGAGGATACAGTCTCCTTGATTGCTGGACCAGAGTAGGGACTTGTCACACCCGACCATTCCTTGAACACGCATGGTATTGTAAGGAGAAGGTATCAGTGGTCTGAAAGTGTCAAAACTGCCAAACTTACAAGTCTTATCCATTTGTTTGCTTTGTTCCATAGGAAACAAGCCTTGTTTTGCTTCCTCTCCCATATGTTACCATCATTCCTAAAAGGTAAAGTTACTCTGGGAAGGAATACAATTGACCTACAGAACAGATGTCTGCCAAACTTAAACAAACATAGACATCCCCACAAATTATCACATTGATGATAAGGCACTAAGCATGCAATCAATCATGATGGACTTGGGAACCCAGGTTGATAGCAAACTGACTTTTGACCACCATATTGTCTCCATTGTACAGAAAGCTTTCTACATGGCCCACCTCATTATAAGGGTATCTCATCCAGGGACAAGGTGGTGATAACATCCCTGTATTCTTCCCTTATAAGACCGATTATTGAATACAATGCCCCTTTCGGCATGTACCTCACAAATCACATGCAGCAGCTGGCACAGAGATTCCTCACCCAGAGAATCCAGGGTCTCAAACGTCTACCCTACACTGATAGGCTAGAAGCTCTGTCCCTCTACTCAGTCTCCTACAGACTCCTCAGAGGTGACCTCTGTCTGGTATACAAAGCAATCTCAGACCCCACCCTGTTGGGACTGCTGCATATCCGCAAGTCAAGCTCCACTCGAGTAACCTGCACATAAGACCTCAACCTGGTCTATGACATCAATAGGACTTTTTAGCAAGATAGATTTGTGTCCCATAGACTCCCCTTTTTGTGGAATAGACTCCCTCTCCATATAAAGCAGAGTACCTCATTAAACCTTTTTAAGTGCAACCTGGATAACTGGATGGGGAACAGAAAATACACCCCTGGGATTCCACAGCATTACTATCATTCACAAACACAATTAGCCAGGCCAGGGACAAAGAATACCTAGTGTCTGAAGTATTGCTGGACCTCTCAAAGCATTCAACACAGTATCACACAATTTATTGCTAGACACACTTTCTAAACTAGGATGCTCTACAACCTCACTTCAGTGGTTTCAAAAGCTATCTAAACGATTGGAGGCAAGCTGTTAAATGGGATAACAAACTCTCCCCATATCTACAGAACCCAACAGAGGTCCCCAAGGGTCCATCTTAGGACCACTACATTTCAACATATTCACCAATAATCTGTACACTTCCTCTACCCCAGGACATTTAATACAATATGCAGATGATTCAACATTAATCTGCATCTCCTGTACTCTCCAAGAACTATAAAACAAAACCCAACACTCATTCACAACAACAGAAACATGGCTCACTAAGTCCCATCTCTTTCCAAATCCCCCAAAAAACTAAAATCATAGTCTTTCACCCCAAAAATATCACATTTGCCCAGACCAATTTAAGATTCTCGCAGCCAATAAAACTACCTTGGAAAGTGTTCAAGACACTAAACATGCTAGGTGTTATCATTGATAACAAACTTAACTTCAACTTATATGTCCAACAAAATATCAAGAAAACTCATATAAAACTGGGACTCCTCCATAGAAACAGACAGTTGCTTTCCACTGCCACCAAGACCATCCTGGCCAAAACCTTCCTTCTGCCATCACAACTGTACAGATCTTGTATACTAACCAACCTACAAAAGTCCACCAAAAACAAATTGGAACAATGCTTTAACAAAGCAGCAAAGTTTGCAACAAGCTCGAGCTACCGTGCTCATCATTGCATACCTCTGAAAGAATTAAACTGGCTCGAACTACCAAATCACCTTACTTACATATACCTAACCAAAATACACAAACTAGTTCACAGGCCCACAGCCTGTCCTAACCTGGTCCAACTTTATAAACCAAACAGAACACCGAGATCAGAGTACAAAAACCTCCTGGAAACCTACAAACCTTCTAGAAATCAGGGAAAAACACTTTTCTCATACTCTATCCCTAAATTATGGAATACTCTCCCATGCAATGTTAGAGTAACTATTAGTCCACACCGCTAGAAAGCCCTCCTAAAAGAACACTTAAACCAATTTTGGCTATGCACATGTGTCTCTCCAGGCTAACCCACTTTATTACTTCAATTCCAGCCCTCTCCTAAACCAATTCATTAACGATCTTTATCATACTGTATAAAACTAAACTCAACTCTGTCTTCCACTACCTACATATCTACCAAAGATTAAAACTCTGACTTTCTCCACTCTAATATGATCATGGCAACAGGAACATATACGTAAGAAAACTGTTACTTAGGAATATTATCTCAGCTTGTGAACTAAAGTTAATTGTAAATATTCAACTGTTTAATACACAAGTGATACTAAGTATGTCTGCTGACTACTTCCCTTACATATGTAATTTACTGTAATATTGAAATGTGTAGCATACTGTGATGTTGGAAATCGTGTGATATATGTTCTAATAAATTGTCTTATGTGGAGCTTTTCTTCCCAGGCCTCCGCTGAAAATGGGTCATGTGACGCAGTCAGACTATCCCGGAAACCAAATGTCAAATAAATAAAAAAATAAACAAACTATGGGGAAGAACAGCTGATGACTCTTCTACTTTCACGGCCTACAGTTATTGGAGCCCTTCAGTTACCACTGACCGAACCCCAAATATCATCAGACTGAATTTGGCATACCAAAGTTATTGTGTGCTAAACTCTGGCTTTTGGGAAGAGATTGAAGGATGGAGGGTGGAAGTGTTCTAATACTGTTTTCCACCATCATTATATAATGTAACCTAATGCACCGTGACTTCAGAATTGGTTCTATAAAGTTATGGTGGGGAGGCAACATCCTTTATGTGGGGGGTTTATGAACTTCCACCAGCTCCTTTATTTGAATTTCATTTTTTGATTTTTCTTGGCTAAAGTTGACCAGAAAAGTTAGGTAGTCTCATCTGTGGTTAAGTTTAGCAGATCCTACATACACCCACTCATGAAGTCACAAGGCAGCTAGGACCCTTGCCTACTTCTAGGTGTTATCTTCAGTATTGCATTAGAATATGTTTATAACTCGTGCTACACATTCATAGGTTTATAGTTTAGTACTAGGCTAACTGCCCTTGTGGGCCATTTTAAGCCTAGCTAATTACCCCATGTGAGAATCAAACCCTGTACTTAGTGTCTGTAAGATAAACTCCTTAACCATTATGCCAACTTTTTTAGCAAATTAAAGAACAGAACAATTCTGTCTACATGGACAGACCCCACTTATGGTGTGGGGTAAAATGGGTGATGGTGCAACAACTTATACAAGAGGCAGGAAGCTCATCAAGGTATGCTGTTGCTGTCTGGAAAGAGATTATAATATGAATTAGTAGGAAGTCACTGATAAAGTCAGCAGATAAAGTACAAAAGAATAAACAAAGCAGAGGCGGGCTTAAAGTCTGGCAGAAATATCAAATAACAGAATGGTTACTGTATGAGATGGGCAGACAAAATCGTGTGGTTACTAGGCAGTCTGCTCCATCCTTTCATGATGATGTCACAAGGTACTGCTAATTGGGATAGCCATATAAGATGTGGGTAAATTTCCCATAATGCTCGTCCAGGCATGTCTTACAGTGTTAACATTTTGGGGGGCATAAATATATTGATACCCCCTGCATCTAATATTACATTCACCATCCAGAGTCCCATCTCAGGCGCAGCACCTCTGTCACTTGTCAACATCAGCATCTACCCTTCCATTCTAGTTCTACTACCAGTTACCTCCCCCCTTCCCCCAATGCAGATGCCTCCTTACTTCAGACAGCTCTGACACAAGCAAGCTTTTCTGTGCAGCAGCAAACACATAAACTGAGTTGTGGTTACACTGTTGTTTGCAGACTTTGCATACCACACTAGGCTAGCCAGTCTCTCAAAGGTATATTCGCTGCACTGTCATTCTCAACCAGAGGTGGCAGTAATGGAACCCAGATGAATAATCTTATGGTTTCATGCCAGTAGTTGTTATACACGTGAGCCTTAATTTCTGACTGAGAAGCCCATTACAGCCAGCAGCTCTTCATATAATAATGCATGCACAAGACAGCAAACGATTACCTGTCTGGCACATAATTCACTTGCCTAGTTATAGACATACTCATCATAATCAAGCACTTTACATACCACACTAATCGGTATTTATAAACTACAATTAAAGTATGATAACAGAATATGTACCATCAAGTTTAACAACTCAAAATGTTGAACAACCATGCAATGCTTTAACACTCACCTCAAAAATATTGCCTGCCTCATCCATTGTATTATGATCCAACATGCTTAGCATACATGGTGTAAACGAAAGCTAACCTTATTTTGATACAGAATTAAGTCCGAAACCATAACATCTTTCAAAACTTCTGTCTCAGTACAGAACTATACATCAGCAAAAATCATTCAGAATAAGGTATTTAATATGTATACAACTGATTAAATTTGTTCTGTTGATTTTTATGACATAGAAACCCATTCAGGTTTTGTTTTGTATTAGGAAGGTCTGAAATCAAATGCATAGCTTAGAAACAAGATCAGCTTTATAGTTTTAGGAGCTGCAATTAAATGTAGGGTTCCATAGCAGTTTTAATAACCCAAGGTCCACAGTAGAATTACTGGAGTCAGTATAACTGCAACAAAATTAGAGAGTCAGAGTCCTTCCCCCATAATGAACAGATTCAGGTATTTTTTTAAACAAAAAACATCTTTATTAAATTATCATGTATGACAGGCCATCTTACATTTGTATAAATGAAAAACAACCCATATTAATACAACGTTAGTTGCAAACATTATACATCACAAACCCCGGTGAAACAACTGTAATTGCAAACATTATACATCATTTATAATATCCAGTCACTGTCATTTTAAGTATTACATAGCTCATTCAACATCTGCCTTCCTTTAAACCTCATTCCTCCTCTGCATGTATTGTTCCCACAATCCCATTTTTTCCTATGTAGTTTGCTCCTTCCCTTTTCTAAAGATCCCATTTCCAGTTGTTTTATCTCTGTTACTATACTCACTACTTCTAGTAAAGTTGGTATAGACTTTAATTTCTATTTTCCAGTAATTGCTTTTTTGGCAGTCACCATAATTAGACTCAGCAAGTCCTTACTATCTCTAGGCAATTCCAATTCTTTATCGTAGCTCAAAAAATCATTTTGTTAGTTACACCAATCTGCTCACCCAGTATCCCTGACAGAGCAGTCTGCAGGGAATCCTTAAAGTCTGCTAACTCATTACACTCCCCTAAAATATGTTCCCAGTTACCTCTTTCTTCTCCATCACATCTCCAACATCTGCTATCTACCTGAAGAAAAATTCTTTGGAGTCTACTTGGAGTATAAAAATACCTATGGAAAGACTTCCAGGCAAAGATCCTAAATCTTCTAGACCTTGTTGCATATTTGGGAGATATACAGTGGATATGAAAAGTGTACACACCCCTGTTAAAATGCCAGTTTTTTGCAATATAAAAAAACGAGACCACAATAAGTCATTTCAAAACTTTTCCCACCTTTAATGTGACCTATAACCTGTACAATTCAATTGAAAAACAAACAAATCTGTTAGGGGGAAAAATATAAAAAAATAAAATAAAAAACGTACAATAAGCTTGTTGCATAAGTGTGCACAGCCTTAAACTAATACTTTGTTGAAGCACCTTTTGATTTAATTACAGGATTCAGTCTTCTTGAATACACACCTGCCATCAATTAAAGAGACTCTGATTAACCCCAAATAAAGTTCAGCTGTCCTAGTAGAATTTTCCTGACATTTACTCAGTTGCCTGCTACAGCAAAAGCCACGGTTCATAGAGAGCTTACAAAGCATGAAAGGGATCTCATTGTTGAAAGGTATCAGTCAGGAGAGGGGTACAAAAAATTTCCAGAGAATTGGATATACCATGGAACACAGTGAATACAGTCATCAAAAAGTGGAGAAAATATGGGACAACAGAGAAGTTGCAAAGAACTGGACGTCCCTCCCAAATTGATGAAAAGTCAAGATAAAAACTGGTCAGGGAGGCTGCCAAGAGACCTACAGCAACAAAGAAGGAGCTACAGGAATTTCTGGCAAGTACTGGTTGTGTACTACATGTGACAACAATCTCCTGTATTCTTCATATGTCTGGGCTATGGGGTAGGGTTGCAAGATGGAAGCCTTTTGTTACAGACAAAAGCATCCAGGCTCAGCTAAAATTTTCAAAACAATACATCAAGTCTCCCAAAGTCATGTGGGAAAACGTGTTATGGTCCATTCTCAAAAACAATGACAAGTTCTTGACAAGTACATCGGGGGATGAATCCTCCTACACATACAGTGAAAGTGCTCAGCCTCAGGAGTCACCAATGTGCAAAAGGTCCAACTCAGCACACCCTTTAGAAGTGGAAAAGGGCGGCAGGGTGGCCACAAACATAAACATGGGAAGCAGAATAGATTCTGTGGAGGGATTGATAGAAACATTATTAAGATAACTGATCAGGAATATAAAAATGTGTTGAATCTGTCAGATGTTATCTTAACTTTTGAACAAGAAAAGTTGTTTAATAAAGGTCTTGGTTTTGTACCAAGCTTTTTTTGTAATGAATATAACATTGCGTCTGATGTCATCAGTTTTTGCCGTAACCTTAATCTCAAGTTATTCTTTTCAGATGAAACTGTACAAACCTTTCAAAGATCTAATGACTTTAAATTCCACAAATCACAATTCCAACCCCCCATGAACAAACACGTCTCTATTTTTCAACAATCAGTACTCAAGGATTTGCACTTTCCACACTTCGAATCACAAATTATGGGTGAAAATATCTCTGCATTGGAGAAAATGGCCTTAGAAGAACTGAAGGATAATCATAACATAGCTATACTACCAGCAGATAAGGGAGGGGTGGTTGTGGTTCTAAACATGAGCTACTACTTAAATGAGGATTTAGAACAGTTATCAGATACCAAATGTTATATGCATATGTCTATTGATCCTACTCCCAATTTCAAAAAAGAAATAGATACATTTTTGAATTTGGCGGAGGAAAAAGGTATCATTACTTCCAATACAGTCCAACACCTAATGGTGATGGATCCCCAGAAACAAATTCTGTATCTGCTTCCCAAGATTCACAAATCCATTTCAAAGTCACCTGGAAGACCAATTGTATCAGGCATAGGCTCTCTCACAGAACCATTATCTATGTCCTTGACGCAACATCTTAAGTCATTACTTACAAAGGTTAGGGCCAGGTTACAGGATACTACACAGTTCCTTCAAATTATACATGATACACAACTGGAACCTCATTGGCTGATGTGTACCTTAGATGTGAAGTCTTTATATACTAGCATACCCCACTGGGCAGGGTTACAGGCATTACAATACTGGTTAGAACACTCAAATTTATGTCCACCAGGACTCAATACTTTGCTTGTTTGTATGGCTGAACATGTGCTCAACAAGAATGTTTTCTACTTTCAAGGGGAGTGCTATTGGCAACTTCAAGGTACTGCCATGGGGGCATCTTTTGCCCCCATATATGCAGATCTATTTATGGCGTACCTTGAAGAGTGCATGACATACAACCCACTGCACAATATATACATGTTTGAAATGGATATCTGGCTCAGATACCTCGATGATTGTTGGATGGTGTGGCATGCAGATTCTGCGTACTTGCAGGAGTTTGTGGAATATTTGAATAGTAACATTTGGGGAATAGTATTTACAATTACATATGATCTTAACACTATTGATTTTCTGGATGTTACAGTGTATAGAAACAATGACCATACTTTGAGTACTAAAACATACAGGAAATATCCACAATACAACACCTTACTCCATGCATCCAGTATGCATCCACGCCACACCATCCGCAACATACCAAAGTCTCAATTTTTGAGGATTAAACGTATTTGTTCATCCCAGACAGACTTTGGGATAGCAAAACAGGATCTTCAAAATAGATTTCTAGATAGAGGTTATCACCAATCAGATATAATATCAGCCAGTATGTGGTCTGACAACCAAGATAGAAATAAGCTATTGGAGTATAAAAAACGTCAACCGATAGGTGAAGAGTCTCCATTAAGGTTTGTCACCACATTTGGTAGAAATTATAATGTGATTAGAAACATTCTTGATTCCAACTGGAATATATTACTAGCAAATGACCATTTAAGAAATATTTTGGGCCCGAAATGTCAATTTTCTTATAAACGAGGCAAAACCTTAGGAGCCTTGTTTTCACACTATAAGCATAAGGAAAATGGAGGCGCCATTTACAAACAGTTGACAATGTCTGGAGATGAACTTGTGGGAACCTATCCATGTGGTCACTGTGCATCCTGTAATCAAGTAAGTAAATTAAAACAGTTTACCAGTGCAAATACAAGCAGGGTCTATGATCTTAGAGTTTTTGGGAATTGTAGCAGTACATGGATTATCTATTTGGCAACGTGTCAAAGCTCAGCATTTTATGTCGGACAAACATCACGATCACTCAGCGTTAGGATGGGTGAACACAAAAGTGACATCAAAAATAAGAAGGAAACCAATGCTTTGTACAGACACACACTTAAACATCATAATGCCAAATTTATGTTTAGGATCATAGACAAAATAACGAGAGACAGGAGTAACCAACAAGGGTGGCACAGCATATTGACCCACAAGGAAAAATATTGGATTATTCACCTTGGGGCTTTATCCCCCCCTCCCGGTCTGAATGATCACTTATAAATTCACAGATCATCTGATACATATGATGTGATTGTTCAAAACATAGCATATGTGTTAACATTGGGAAAGACATGAACATGTCTATAGTTTCTCATGATTATGAGACAAATTCTATTGGTTTATTAACCATTGGATTAGATTAATTTAAGATTATGTTCATGGTATATATCATTGTAGAATATGCAATTTTTTCAAATCATGGATCTGGGTAAGATATAGGCCATTGCTTTTGTGATTAGTTGGTGGAAGATTATATCATCTATTTCTGCCATTATGTTTGACACTTAATTATATGTTATTTTTGAATATTCATAACAATACTTGCCTATACAAGCGGGAAAATGTTTTTCATTCCCTTCTATAACAGAATGTTTAAATAGTAGACTATGTATACACCTAATATGTTTACTAGTCAGTACACTATTGATAGGGATTCATCTTGTGTTGTTCATTGTGTATGCTATTATTTATTATGTTTATTATCCATTTGTTTTATGGCTACAACATATATTTAATTATTTTTGGTTGATTATTCAGATAGTGATGACACTCTTTGTTTCATAGAATGATATACATTACTAAGAGAAACCGGCCTTAGGGTTGAACTATACCATATTCTTATTGGTTGGTGGCATCTATAAATATTAATGAGATTTTATGGATGTATAATGCTTTATCTCTAATGAAGGCTGCATAGCCGAAACTGGTTTGATTTGATATATTCTGCGGAAATATATGCCTTACTGACATCCATTCTTTAATAAAAGAACTTACAAGCTGCATATGCTGGCCTCTAGTGTTTTATGAGCTAATGGTTCTGCTGAGCATACCCAACTTGTGAAGCATTTGGTTTTTTACAGATGGTCTGATGAGACCAAGGCTGAACTTTTTGGCCACAATTCCAAAAGGTACGTTTGGTGCAAAAGCAACATTTTGCATCACCAAAAGAACACCATCCCCATGGTGAAGCATAGTGGGTGGCAGTATCATGCTTTGGGGTTGCTTTTCTTTAGCTGTATCTGGGGCTTTAGTCAAGGTGGAGGGAATTATGAACAGTTCCAAATACCAGTCACTTTTGACCCAAAATCTTCAGGCATCTGCAAGAAAGCTGAAGATGAAGAGGAATTTCACCTTTCAACATGACAATGACCCCAAGCATACATCCAAATCAACAAAGGAATGGCTTCACCAGAAGAAAATGAATGTTTCAGAATGGCCCAGCCAGAGTCCAAACCTAAATCCAATAGAAAATCTCTGGTGGTGACCAGAAGAGGGCTGTGCACAAGAGATTCCCTCGCAATCTAACAGATTTGGAGCGCTTTTGCAAGGAAGAGTGAGCAAATATTGCCAAGTCAAAATGTGCCATGCTGATAGACTCCTACCCAAGAAGACTGAATGCTGTAATTAAATCAAAAGGTGCTTCAACAAAGTATAAGTTTAAGGGTGTGCACACTTATACAACCAGCTTATTGTACATTTTTTATTTTTTTATATTTTTTCCCCTAATAGATTTGTTTGTTTTTCAATTGAATTGTACAGATTATAGGTCACATTAAAGGCGGGGAAAGTTTTGAAATTATTTATTGTGGTGTCATTTTTTTATATCACAAAAAACTGGCATTTTAACAGGGGTGTGTAAACTTTTAATATCCACTGTACAGATATCCCCCCACTGTCTCTTTGTGAATTGCTTATCCAATCTCTGAGATTCGGGTATCTTGACCATATTAAGAAAACAGTAAGTCCTCATCAGGACAGTATTAATACAGCATGAGAGTTCAAAATGGTTAACAAAGTAAAGAAACCCATGAAGAATTACTAAAGTCATAAAATGAACTGAAGCAAGGAGGCCCTTACTGCAAGGAGATCCCAGAAGAACAGTTCCAAGCGGGAGTAAGACAGTAAGAGCATAGTTGGCTTTAGGCACCTGTGAGGCCCCCGGTCGTGGCGGCTCCCTAGTCCTGGGGGGCCCCCAACCACAGCAAGGTATCTTATTTTGATATTTTGTTACATTGTTGCCAAACTGACAAAAGCTAGTACATTAATCTTGTGTACTTAATAAGCTAGATGGGTAATAGTAACTCTTAGGATGAAGTATCTTACAGACTGGCACCACTTCTTTAAAACTTAGAGATATATCTGGTTCTAGTAACAGTGTTTTGTCAAGTAGCAGAATTCATAATTTCATGAAATGTTTTATCAGTGACATAGTGCCTTTGACTTAGTTAAACCCTGCTGATGAATATTCTCTCCATTAACGCTATCATCATTGCCAGCTTTAGGTACCCTTGATACCTGCGGCTGCGGGGGGGGGGGTCCTCAATCATCTTTGAATATGTGGGGGTCTGCAAAAGCTGCTGCTGGTTGTGAGATAATAAGGAAAAAATCATTCCCAGATTATGTACTTGATCCTGAACAAGGTTGTGCTATTAGTCTGTTAGGATAAGGCCCGGTAATCACTGAATGAGTGAGGAGATGAGAGCCAGAGACTGGCAGCCCAGAGTGACCAACCTCAGTGCTTACCTGAGATTTTAGGAAGAACAGATTCTCTCAATCTTCAGGGATGCTTTTCTACTTCAGGAGTTTTATAAATACTGGCAAGGCACCAGATGCTATAATTCTCAACTTACTTGCTTAAGAATTCTGGGCAAAGCCAATAATGGTAGAATAAAGGATCAAGACAAAAACATTTTAAATATTACATTAAGTCACTTAAAAAGACTTAAATAGTTAATAGAACAACATGTTTTGCATTAACTTGAGTTTTTTTGACATTAGGAAGTATGAAACTCTAATGTCTAGCAATATTGACTGTCTGCAGTCCTGAATGACTCACCAGAAAATCTTATATATATCTATCTATATAGATCTATATATGTATGTATGTATGTATGTATGTATGTATATCTATATCTATATCTGTATCTCTCTCTCTCTCTCTCTATATATATATATATATATATATATATATATATATATATATATATATATATATATATATATATATATATCCGAGGGACAGGGCAAAAATATGAGGCAAAATCAGGATATTATGTGAAATAAGGGCAATGAAAGGTAGGCGTTACTCCAGACCACTGCTAGTAGTCACTGATCTGGTGTGGCAGTACCAGTGTCTCACAATGTATTGCTATTTGCTGAAATCAGTGTAAAACTAAGATTGTTCTAAACTGTTCTAGATTATGACTTTGTGGGTATGTGGGTGTGGCAGTGATGTAGTATAAGAGTAACAAGTTGGTTGTAGTTTATTTCATTTTGTCATACAAATTACTGACACTGCTATTATGCTTGCATATGGGGAGGAGCATTGTTATGCATATTTAAGAGTAACAAATTTGCCATCCTTTCTTTCACTTGCCATCATAAACATAGACATAGATCTTGTAAATGATAGGTGGCTATCTTTGGTAGTTTTACAGGAAGACGAGGTATGAGAAAACAACCGCTCACTGCTACAGTGACATGGTGGGTAGCATTGTCATTTCATAATGCTTTCTTCTGGTTTAATTTTTGGCTGTGGCTTTTTCTGTGAGGAGTTTGCATGCCTTCTTTGTCTCTGTGTGTATATTTTCATGCACACTGATTTCCTCCCGCACCTCAACATAATCCAGTAGGTGAACTGGCATTCCTCCAGTTTCTCTGAAGGTAAACATGCATTGTGTATGTGTATGCACGCATGTGTATTATATATGAGCACAAATATAACTCTTCTGCATAACCGTAAAAAAAAAAATTCAGTTAACAAGTAATTATCTTTCAAGAATGAGGCATAAAATACATCATGGAACACTTAGGCCTTATAACTGCTAGGGGTGTGGTGGACCCCACACCCCAGGCTATATAAATGTATTTTGACATGAACTTAATGGTGGTCTTTCCTTCAACTGTTGCACCCATTCTAAAACCAGCCATGGTCTGGGTGTGGAGCTGGGGATGGTATAATCATTACTGCTTCAATTTTCCTTACAATAAAACCTCAGAGGTGTGCACAAGAGGTCATCATAGCTTGTGTTGGGGCTAGGGACAGTGCAGTTATTGTTACTTTTACTTTTTTTACAGACCTCAGAGGTGAGAGAAGGTTACTATATCTTCTGTCTAGGAGCAGCAAGTTGGAATACTTTACCGTGATCATTATTTTTTTCACTTACCTCACAGTTACATATCAGGCAACTATACTGGTGGCTGTCTTTCAGGGCAGGGGTGAGGAATGTGGAGGTATGCTATGCATATTTATGGCAGCAGTTACTTGTGACCCCTTGAACCTCTGCTTTCATCCCAGTCTTAATACTATGGGGGTTGCACAGACAGTGACTGGTGCATTTTGTTAGAGGGGAGGGTGTAGGGAACCAGGCAGTATTTCCAGACAGGATTTATGTAATGTCTCAAACATTTGTCAGCTTTGAACATTAAGCTTTGACCACAATTTGTGTCTTCTCTGAAAGAAAAAATAAGATCGAAATTCTTTACTCATGATTTTTATTCTGGTCACTTCAGGATCAAAAGGTTGTAAAAATTCTCTAAAATGGAACTCAGAACATCTGCCCTATGGCTTTTGGGGGCATGCTGGCCCTTAGAACCCTGGCTTTAACTTATTTCCTACGCAATTACTACTATGGCCAGGTAAGATGTATTGAAAGGATGGAAGGAAAAAAAAACTTGAACAGCAACACTGAATTTGTTTTATTAATCACAATTTTTCCAAGCTGTCATTGAATAAAAAAGGCTGTACATATAAAAAATAATAAAATAAACTTTAGACCGCAGAGAAGGCCGTGGCTTCTTTAAAAATCTACAGAGTAAAGCAAAACATGAGAAAAGGTTAAAAAAAAATAATTTCCATGATTTTGGAAACCCAGAATGGGTAAAGAACAGGGTGACACTACAGGATGTGTGCAGGGGAGGTAAAACAGTAAGCTGTGGGGAGTGGTTACCATGGACCCCATTGCATAGGACATTATTTCACCTCAAACCAGTCCTGTACTTAAGGCTGTTGTAGTGTTTCATCACTGCACCTAAATGCTAATCACTGCCAGTGTTGATTTGTGAAATGGACCAGAAAGAGTATGATGCACTGGCCAGTCAAATTATAAGATCATTGTAGCTACAGTACTTTATGTTGAATATTATTCCTTAAATTCTTCTGCATGAACTAAAAGGTTGCTTAGAAATGTTGGAAGTGAAGGGTGAAACTTAGACTTAAATTGTCCAGGGGTCCCCAACTTGGCACTTGCTAGGGGCCGCAAAAATGCTGACTCCATGCCTGGTTAAAAGCTGTAGTAGAATTGGGATTAAGAAGCCAGAAAGTCCTAGCACAATTACAAGAACTTGAAGGCCTGACAACTTGAACAGAATCAGGAGACTCAGCAGGATTAGCAGAGTAAGTGGGAAATACTTTAGAATTATCAGTTAGGAGATTATCAGTAGAATTAAAGGAAAAATCTACAATGAACTCCAAAAATATTTTTTTTATCAGATCTTGATATACTGTGCTATAGCAATGCACCAAAATCAGTTTAACTGTTAACATATAATATCAAGACAAACAACAACAATTTATCCCAAATTGGTTTAATGGGGCCTGCCACATCAACATGATTTTGTTTTTAATATATGTTTTTTTAACCCACAGTGTGGTTTGTGCCCCCTTAATATGATTCATCTTATACATAGGGAAGTACTGTTCTTCATTTACATACAGACACAGCCGTGTGTTGTTATTCTTTGACTTTATAAACTCTGTATTTTTCCCTTTTCACTAAATAACTCTCATTTGTGTCACCTGCAGACTATTTTATATAATAATATCCTCTTCAAACATGAGAACTAAAATAGCCAGACCTTCACCTTTGATCATACTCTTCCAGTGGTGCCAAACTTGACAATTCACTCTGACAGCTTTGCTATTTATCTGTGGTGGAAAGTTGTCATTTCAAACAGATGGCAAGATTTGTAGTATTCAATTTATTTTATTCTAAATTTTGTATAGAAGCATCACTTCACTTCACTGGCCAAAATGAGAGTACTTATTCGCCTGCTTATATTCTATATATTATATTCTAGTACTTATTCGCCCACATATTCTACCAACTATATTACTCAAACATAAAGCATCCCTGCAACTTAACATAGTAACCCTCCCACCATGCCTATTACCCACAGAGCACAATCATAAAGTTTCCCTTATAATCAAACACATTAAAAAAACTGAGAAAACTAATAACCTCATGCATATCAAAACTAGCCCTAAGTGGAGACATCCACCCCAACCCTGGCCCTACCATCTCCATCCCCAGTCCTTATAATCAGACTAGAAACCACAACTTCTCCCATATTACAGCCAATAGAAAGCCAAGTGACTTCCTTCTACTAAGCCTAAATATTAGAAGTATATCCAACAAAGTCCATGAACTCCATGCCACCATAGACTTGTACTCCCCAGAAATAGTCATCCTGACAGAAACCTGGCCAAAACCTCACATTACCAATGAGCAAATAATCCCTACAGGTTACGGCATACTAAGAGTAGACCAGCTAAACAAGAAAGGAGGCGGTGTTGCTATAATATTTAAACAGCATCTAAACATCCAGATCTTAAAGTCATCAGTTCCACAAATAGGCAATGAAGAAATAATATATACCAACCTCAAAATAAACCAAAACAAAACCATCAACATAATTGGATGCTACTTCCCACCTGGCCAAAACATCCCTCCACTAGAAAACCTCCTCAGCTGGTCTACCCACCATCTCCCCCAAGAAACTATCATTTTAGGTGATTTTAATATTGACTGGCAATCCTGTTCTGGCAACCATCCAACCCATCATGTAAACCTTCATGGCTTCACCCAACTAGTCCAGTCACCAACCAGGATAAATAAAAACTTCAGCAAGCACACTACCCTGGATTGGATACTAGTCAGTAAGAGCCCCCAGTCATATATAACAGGCTGCTTATCAGATAGCCTCAGTGATCACTCCCCAACATTTCTACTCAAAAAGTACATATACCAAGCTAAACCTGTCATCTACCATCAAATACATAAAAAAGGAAACTTTAACCCACTCACATTCATCTCATCCCTCAAAGAATGTAACTGGCATCCTCTAAAGTACCTCAGTCTTTATGACGCAGTTGAATTTTTTAATACTACCTTCCTGAGCATCCTTAATTACCATGCCCCCATAAGACTTTCCAGAACCAAAGCACAACCCTCCCCATGGCTACAGAAAACCACTAAGTCAGAAATGAAAAACAGGGATAAAGCCTGGGAGCACTGGTGCAAAAGCAAAACCCCCTCAACTAGACAGAAATTCCTAGAACTATGCAATAGAGTCAAAAAGCTAATAAAACAGGACACATTTCAGTACTACCAGTCTGCCCTAGACTCCTCCCAACACAGCCCCAAACAATTCTGGTCCTCCATAAACTCCATCCTCCACCCAGGTAAAGTCAGTACCCCTCCTCCTAACATCCCTCACTCCTCAGAAAATATTGCTACCTCATTCAAAACACACTTCACACAAACCATACTATCACTAGCTAAACAACACAACCTCCCTCCCCTCCAACCCATACCTTCAACTAGTAATCTCCCCACTGCCTTCTCTTTTTCTCCTGTACCTATCTCCAACATAAAAAACTCTAAACTAAACTTAAGCCCACCAAATTAGCAGCAGACAACCACCCAAGTGAATACCTACAAATCGCAGCTGATGCTCTGGTCTACCCAGTATCCATCTTGATTAACCGATCTCTGTCAGAAAGTTACATTCCCACACTGTGGAAAGTATCACATATAATTCCCCTCTACAAAGGCGGACCCTCCACAGAATTAACCAATTACTGCCCCTTAACTATTCTCTCTCCACTCTCCAAAATACTAGAGATGCATACACTCTCAGGTCTCAGACTACCTCCTTACTGACAACCTCCTTTCCAATACTCAGCATGGTTTCCAACCAAACCATAGCACCACCACTGCCTTACTCTCCTTTACTAACACTATCCTTCAGCATAAAAACAATGGCTATCTCTCCTCTGCTACTTTCCTAAACCTATCTAAAGCATTTGACATGGTCCCACACAAACAACTTATCTCTGTCCTCAATAACCTATCCTTCTCACAATCAGTCACCAACTGGTTTCAGAGTTACCCGTCTGTCCGCCAACAATCTATTGTATGGCAGAATGACATATCTCCCAACTACCTGTCTCCATAGGGGTTCCCCAAGGATCCATCCTTGGACCCCTACTCTTCTCTGTTTTCATCAATAATCTAGCCTCTGCCACCAAACATGGCACACTCATACAATACGCAGATGACTCAACCATCATCTCCTCAGCCCAGTCCCTACCCAAACTGCAAAAAGTCACACAGGAAGCCTTTTCCTCTGTTGAAACTTGGTTATCCAATGCCCAATTAATACTCAACCCAAACAAAACTAAACTACTCATCTTCCAATCCACCAAACATACTCAAAACAACTGTCACTTTAACGTCACAGCAAAAGACAACACCACTATATACCCAACTGAACACACCAAATTGCTAGGAGTGGAAATAGACAATAAACTAAAAGTTGACATTCACATATCCATGACCATAAAAAAGTCCACAAAAAACTAGGAGCATTATACAGAAATAAGCAACTTCTCACCAAAGCAGCAAAGATTTCAATAGCAAATTCCCACCTTATCTCCACCCTACTTTATGCCTCTCCAATATATACCAACCTAAGGCAATGTGATCTAAACAAGCTAGAGACCTGCTACAACAAAATCGCCAAATTCGCCACAGGGGCATCCTACCGTAGTCACCACTGTCCCTCACTTGCTGAACTGGGCTGGCTTGAACTCCCTCACCTCCTTCAATGGTATCAACTCTCACTCGCCCACAAACTAGTAAACCATCCACTAAATGTCCCATCCCTCCAGAATCTACTCCAACCTGTCACACCACCAGACCACTAAGATCAGGCAACAAAAATCACTTGCAGATCACTAAAGCCAATAACTCTGCTGGTGAAGCACTATTCTCTTGCACCATAGCCAAATTATGGAACTCCCTCCCACCCACAATTACCTCCATACCATCATGCACCCACTTCAAAACTTTACTAAAAGCGCACCTAAAAACATGCTGGCTTTGCCCTTGCAACTCCCACTCTAATATCACCCACCCCATCCAACCACTACCTTTCTTTGCACTCCACTAACTACCTTGATTATAGCAAGCTCAGATGCTCATAAGCCTAGTACTTTTCTATACAGCAGGAACGTCTTATTGTAGCATTTGTTAATGTCTGTTATGTACTTCACAGATAAAGATTCTGGTTGTCTACTGATGTACTATGTTCTTCATCTGTAAATATGTTGTAAGTAATTGCTATGTAAATTGTTAATCGCTATGTAATCCAATGTAACTACTGTCTATTTATTTTACTGTGGAGCTTTTCTCCCCGGGCCTCCGCTGAAAATGGACCTACGTCCAGTCGGACACTCCCAGTCAACAAAAATACATAAATAAATAAATAAATAAATTATGCAGTGCTGCAGTATAACTGACTCATCTTTGTTCCTCACATAAAATTTGTCCAACAACAAAGAGTTTGGACATCAGTTTCAC
Organism: Protopterus annectens; assembly: GCF_019279795.1. Classification (NCBI taxonomy): domain Eukaryota; kingdom Metazoa; phylum Chordata; order Ceratodontiformes; family Protopteridae; genus Protopterus; species Protopterus annectens. The sequence continues at coordinate 222,447,394 of NC_056739.1, forward strand.
CGTAGCTTTTAATTTGTTTACGTTGCTGAACTCAGCAACTCATATCCACTAAATGTAAGACTGTAGGTGAAGAGTAATACTAAGAACTTCAGGGCACGCTTGTGTGCAGCATGGCATGAGACAGATTCCTTTCTGAAATAACGTGAGACTTGAACAGACAAAAAAACATAAATAAAATAGTAGGAGTTTATGAAATGAAAAGGTGCTGAAGGTTTTCTGAGCCCTAAATAATATTTACGTGATACTACAGGAATAAATAATAATTCACAACAGTGTTACATACAGTAAGGAGTAAGATATCGTTAGATTATGGAAGCACAATATTGCACATTCATTTTTTTGTTTATTTGTTAACCAGGTTTGTCTCACAAGGCCAGTGGCCTCTTTTCAGATAATACTCTTAAGTGGTATGTATTCTGATTAAGGCAAATTTGGCCAGGGAAGTGGGGCAACCCCCACTCTTTTTGATTAGTGGTTTGGGATATTTTACATCTAGCTGAGCTACCATCAAGTCAGGCAGATAGGACTTAGGTTTAACATCTCATCTGAACAACGGCACTTGAGGAGTGTGGCATCTCCTTATGCTTCACTACTATGTCAGTATTCAAGAATGTTCTTTAGTAAAGTCCTTTCTGTTCTCACATGTGCTTTTGGGTTGCTCTGGTTTTCTTCCACATTCCAGAAAAATCTATTAGGTAAACTAGTACCCTGTAAATTTCCCATAGATGCATGGTGTACAAATGGTACTGTGTATGGACCAGCAACCTATGTAGGACTTGTGCTGTGTGTTGTGCCTGTTGCTTGCTGTGATAAGCACCATCTCTCCAGCATCCCTGTATAGGAAAAAGGGCATATTGCAGAATGATTGAATGTTCCCAGATTAAATGGAAATTACATGACATCCAGTTATTAAAATGGTGCTGCTGTTATTTGCTGGCATTTTATGAAAATCAGGCTAAAAAAGAAAACTAAAAAAGAAACTGTTACGGGAAAATCAGTTGTGTTTGAGAACAAAAGTACAGGAAATTATGCAGCTGATTAAACCAGGACAAAGAATCGAGCAGCTGCCCTTTTAAGAGACAGGTGTGCACAACAGAATTTAAGTACTCTGGGAAGCTGCAGGTGACCTAGGGAAAAATAAAATATTTGCTGCCAGAAATAAGAGTTGGGTAATAGAACCATAAATGCAGAATGATACTAATCAGACAAGCAATGCAGATTGTAAAATTAGTATTTAGAGTCGCACAGAAATGCAGAAGTAATTGTTCAGTATGAAAGATCAAGGAAAGCCCAGAATGTAGGCATTGCCTTACAATATCAAGGATATTATCAGTCATACTGAGGGAAACGAAAACAAAAAACTGAGGTGCACAAAGGAGTGAAAACAGAAGGCAGAGCTTTACAAACAAATATGTCAGTCGGTGATGGTGTGCAGAGCAGGAGACTGGCTTATGCAGCTCCTGCATGGCTCCAGTAGTCTTGATTTCTGACAGTATACTTGAGGCATAGACATTAGAAAATCTCACAGCAATTCTGTTGTGATGCAAAATTAATCTGTTATGAAAGAACAGTGATAAGAAACTTGGAAAATCAGTATAAGAAGTTAAGTAAACTTTTAAAGAAAGGGGGCAGCAAGGCAGTCCCTGCTGTAGGCAAAATAACTGCCACTAAAAGTGAGATGATTCTTGGTACTGTACACATTTTAAGGCATCTTCCAAAGATGTTTATGCACCTCTTAGTGGTTAAGATACAGACTTTACTCAAAGAGTATATAGGTGAGGCACACCAACACAGGATTCCAAGACAGGAGTTGTTAACATTACCCTCAGAAGGGGGGGGGGGAGTCAATGTATCTTACCTCACAGGTTGTAACACTCATGTTGGTGCAATTTATCAGCCTGAATGAAAATGGTAAAGGGTACTGAACTTTGGAGGGGAATAGTTATGGCCCTCTCCAAAAGAAACCTTTCTGGCAAACACTCAGGAAAACTAGGAGACAGGTCTTAATTGATCTGGATATATGACTTGGTAAACATCTGCATATAAAAGAATTTGGGACAAGTTGGAGGTCAAGAAGATAATTCCCAGTCAAGAGCAGGCAAAACTGGAAGAAGCAGACATATATGGTTGGAAGCAGGTAAGGGGAGTTAGGCATCTCTGATGTGCAATACAATTGGCAAGAGAGGAGAATCCTTCTTTTCTAATAATTACAACTGTATTTTTAGACTGGAAATCAACATATTATTAATCTCAATGCTTTGATGAGGACTTTTATGGAATGTTCCAACACTATGCAGTGGAACAACAACAGGGAAGCTCTGTGGAACAGTTGGAGTATTATTAAAATGGGGCAGGAGTATTTTAATTTATAAACATATCAGGCAATACATGAGTACAAAAAATGATCCAGATTAGAGAGGGTCTGGACAGTTAAAGAGAAAGCACTAATGAGACAGTGACTCAGTATCAGTGGAATCCCATTTGGAAAAGGAACATAGGAAATGGTACAATCCAGCTAATAAGATAATGCAGAATGGGAATTATAGAAAGGAAGTGTTGGAGATCTGGAGCTAAGGATGCAGGGATGCTACATATGTTTAGGGAGTGTAGAAGGACAAAATAAAATGGAGACAAGCAACTGAAGGGACTGAAATATGTGGTAAAATTCGATCTTGGTTTTGGGAAGCATTGGGACTGGAGGTAGAAATAAGAGCAGCAGGTTGAAAAAAGGAAAAGCTGTTTACCTGTTAGTTGTTGGCATTTATGCCAAAAATGGTAATAGCATGGGAAAGGAGAACAGTGCACACAGCTAAAGAGGGGGGATTTGCACGTAGAGCATCTGAAACTGATTAGAAGACTTGAAAACTATTATAAACTAAATGTGGGAGAATCAGAACCTAAAAACTGGGTATCACAGATGCATTTTTAATGGAATATGAACAAAATTAAGAGGCTAAAAGGCTTAGTAGATTCTGAATAGTTATATGGCCTTAGTAAGCAGATATACTGAAGACAGTAAATCTGCATTAATCTTGCTGGTAATTTCTTTCTTTCCTTCTGAAATATTTCTAAAAAAGAAAAAGAAATCTTAAGCTTTTGGTCATGTCTACAGTTGTATATAGATTTGAATATATTGCATGCGTGTAGACACTGTGTAATGAATGTGACTTTCTTTTCTTTGTTTACATTTTTACTGTTTATGTATGTTTCTTTTGCTGTAAAATCTAGTAAAAATTATATAATTAAAAAAACGAATCTTATATTTTTCTGATGTTCCCAACAGACACATATGCACCACTTAGTGAGAAGGAAACCTATGCTTCCCTGACAGCTCTATCTATCACCTGATTTGGTAATTGAACTCAGGTTGCCTGGGCAGCGATTCATAGTTCTGTCCCTCTCGGCCACCAGAGCTGGCTCTGCAATGATAGCCTTGACAGTAAACTCACTGATAAAGTATATCACCAGGTATTGCAGAAGGTAAACAGTGTTTTCTAAGTCTGTCTTCAAAGGCAGTGCATAAGAACAGTAAGTTTGTTACCTTGGTTGAAGATAAAGTCCTGACAAGGCAGCCTTTTGTTATTCTTCATCTGTTTTTTGTTTTTATTATGTGTCTCCAAGACTTCCCCAATCAGATTCTGCTTATTCTAAACACAATGTAATTTATTCCCCCGTACTAGGTTATTATCTTAATATGGTATGCGGTGAGAGCCATTTAGAGGGGCCATCTCACAGGCAGCCATGGGAGTTGCTTGTGTTCTTGTCTGGTTCCCTACAATGTTTTTGTATTTATTTTTAGATACAGCTTAACCTCACCCTCTAGTATGTGCTAAGACACCCACTTCACCATGAGAAGCCTCAATGCCGTAGACTCACTGATGAAGTATATCAGCAGGTAGTGACTTGATGTACTGAAAGCCCATCCCCCAGGACACAAACTACAATGCTGCCCCCTCCTCTGAGATATTATGGATACATAAATTCTGCTCTGCTTCACCCTATCACTCAGGACGGGTACACCTATGCTTCCCTGACAGCTCTGACAGCTCTGTCTATCACCTGATTTGCTAATTGAACTCAGGTTGCCTGGGCAGTGATTCATAGTTCTGCCCCTCTTGGCCACCAGAGCTGGCTGTGCATGATAGCCTTGACCAAAAAAGACTAACACAATCATTCCCCTCTAGTGCTAGAGTTCAGCATTTTTAACACCTTTACTGAATTACTTTATGATGTGTGCAAAGATACATTTATGTAAATGAAAACAAGCCATATTCACATGTTCACAGTTACAAACATTATATATAGTATGTATTCTTTTGTAGAATTATCATCAGTCCCACATTACATACATTTCTCAATTCCTGCCTTCTCTTAAGCCTCGCTTCTCCTTCAAAACATTATTTTGCATGTATTTTTACCACAATTTCCATTTTGCTGCTACCCTTTCTAAAGATCCCATTTCCATTTTTTTATCTCTGTTACTATATTCACTACTTCAAATACAGTTGGTTTGGACTTTGATTTCCATTTTCTAGTAATTGCTTTTTTGGCAGAAACCAGAATTGAGCTTAAGAAGGCATTATTATATCTAGGCAATTCAAATCCTGTATCCCAAAAAATGATTTAATTAGTTACACCTATTTGCTCACCCAATATTTCTGAAAGAATACCTTGTAGGGAATTTTTAGAGTCTGCCAAGCCATTACACTCCCAGAACACAAATGTCCACACCTCTTTCTTCCCCATCACACCTCCAACATTTGCCATCAACCTGAGAAAAATTCTTTGGAGTCTGCTTGGGTATAAAAATACATATGCAAACACTTCCAAGCTAAAATCCTAAATCTTCAAAACTTTGCTGCACATTTGGAAGCCATATATATGTCTTACCATTGTTTCTCTGTGAATTGCTTATCCAATCTATCTTCACAGTCTTTTCTAACCTCCTCTGATTGGTTCCTATAGTTATCATGCAATATTTTATATGCCCTACTATTATCCCCTTTTTAACAGCAACTTTGGTTCTAGATTCAGCTGAAATCTCTACCAGAGCAGGTATTTCACTTTGGATTCCTCTATCCCTTTCTCTTTGCCTATACTCTGATATCAATTCCTGATAAAACGAAAAGGCGTAAACGAGTTAAGGAACACCTGGCAAAGTCAAAATGTAAACGTCAACGTGAACGTACTTTATTAGGATAACGTTTTCGCCTCTGCTAACGCAGAAGCTTCATCAGACATAAAAAAGCGCCAAATGGGCACAAATTTAAAACCTCAAGCCAAGCAACGTGATGTCATTTCCTTGGCAACATTAAACAAAGTAATTAATTATTTATTTTTAAAAAATATGTTGAAAACATATATGCATACCAATATCCACACAACTATTCATAAACTGTTATTATGTGTTATTATATGATTATATAATAATCCAAAAGTAAAATTAAAATAGTTATAAAAATAACTTGAAACTATCAGGAACACACTCCAACAGCAGTACAGTACATTCATAGATTGTAGGATCAGATAATAAGATGAGATTATTTATTAGACCCTACAATATAAAACCAATAATTCCATATTAGGCGTAAATGGACTATTAATTTAATTACAAAAACTACTCTTAAAAAGTAAGGTATTGAATAACTAATTCACACTTTTACTACCTAAGGTAACTTCTATATTTCAAAATTGCAGAAATATTACAAGCCTCATTCAACCCGGGGACGGAGAAGGCATCCAATAACAGTTGCCATTCTAGTTCTTTTGTTTCAAGTAAAAGGGACTGAGGACCCCCCCTAATACCCACTTTGACAAGATCAATGCCCATGAAGTGAAAACTGTGCCCAGCATTGTTTAGAATATGTTTCGAAAGGGCATTGTCGCCTTTTTTGTTTTTTATAGCATAATTATGTTGATAAATACGGTCCCGTGATCTACGGTCCGTCTTACCAACATAAAATGCTGGGCAACAGTCACAAAGGGCAATGTAAACCACTGATTTCGTGTTACAACTAATCTTGTGTTTTATGATGTATTTCTTATCTCTGATGGTAAACGAACCCCAACCTTCAAAAGTCTACACCAATTGCAAGCCCCACAAATAAATGTCCCAGTTTGTCTTGATAAAGGATATAAAGGTTCCGCTGTCTGTAAAAGTTCTTTTAAGTTACTTCCCCTCTTAAACACAAAAGAGGGGTGTGTACCCAGAATATTTAATAAAAAGGCACTATTTTGAATAAAGTGCCAGTTCTTCTTAACAATAGAACAAATATCACCAACATGTTTGTTGTGTGTTATAATCAAGCTGGTCTTAAAATCACGGCTAGGCAAATGATGCAGGGACAAAGAACCAACAAGTTCATGTTGATTAAAGTGGGGTTCTAAGGGGGAAGAAGAACCAGGTGAGGGCACAATGCTAACAACACTGGTCTGTTTACTACTTTGGAGAAGGGGTTGATAAAACCCATTATCTCTTTTTAAGGAGACTTCTTCAATTAAGCTGTCTATTAAGTCGATAGGATATCCCCTATTAAGAAACATGTCTTTCAAAATAGAACACTCGTGTTCAAGGGCCACAGCTGTGCTGCACATTCGTACAGCTCTAACCAACTGCCCTTTAACAATCGATCTCTTTTGTTTCCAGGGATGGTTACTAGAAAAGTGCAAAAAAGCATTACAGTAAGTTGGCTTCCTAAAAATACTAGACAGGAATCGGTTGTTATGAAGATCTTTAACCAATTTGACATCAAGGTAATCAATTTCGCTAAGCGAAAAGTGATAAGTAAATTTTAAAAATGTAGTAGAGTCATTCATGTAATTGATCAAATCTACAACAACGTCTTCACCTCCCTGAATAAGTACAAACACATCGTCTAAAAAGCGTGTGTAGAACTTGATGGTGTTTTTAAACCTGGGGTTATTTAGGAGAAAAGTATTCTCCCAGTAGGCAATTGCTACCCCCACAAGGGGAGCCCATGGCAATACCTCTTTTCTGCAAGTAATGACAATTATTGAAAATGAAAAAGTTGGAAGACAAAATGATGTCCAGAAGGAGTGTAACAACCACTATCTCATCCTTAGGAGCCTTTAAGCTTAAAAGCATTAACTCAACCCATTCGACCGCCTCTTGATGTGGTATAGAGGTGTAAAGATCGACCACGTCGATAGTTAAAAAATTTAAAGAGGGGTCAAATGGAATTTCATTTATAGAATTCAAGAAAGACCAAGAGTCTTTACAAATTTGGGGTATTAAACTAAGGTATTTGGAGATAGTACAATCCAATACTCTTGCACAAGGGTGGGTAATGGAACATCTCCCGTCAACTAAGGCACGCATTGGTGGATCAAACAGGTTTTTGTGAATTGTAGGGATCCCAAACATAACTGGGACCCTAGGGAAGGAAATGTTAATGAAATTGAAAGTGTCAATGTCAATCCTACCTTCAATAAACAAGTCCCTAAAATACCCTTTAATCCTGTTATATTGCCCTGTCATCTCATTCAAAGATGAAATTTCGTAGGCGGGAGAGTTCAGAACAGTTAACATCCTTTCGGTATAGTCCTCTTTATCAAAAATGACTAAACCCCCACCCTTGTCAGGTTTAATAACCCTAATGGGAAGGCTACGTAAGTTTTTTAAGGCTATTCTTTGGTCAGACGAGATATTACTCTGATTGTCAAACCACTTGACACTTTCAAAAAATTGTCTTAGGTCTAATGTGCAAAATAGGATGCAAAGGAGGGTTGAAAGCACTCAACAGCTTAAATAAAGGTCCTTCGCTTGCTGTTTCACCACTAAACAACACCTTGAGATTTAATCTACAGACAAAACATTTGAAGTCTATCAACAACTTAGACAGATGGAGTTTCTGGTCGGGGACAAAGGAGAGGCCATACGCCAAAAGTTCAGTCAAGTCACTTTCATATTCTAAACAATGCTGGGCACAGTTTTCACTTCATGGGCATTGATCTTGTCAAAGTGGGTACTAGGGGGGGGTCCTCAGTCCCTTTTACTTGAAACAAGAGAACTAGAATGGCAACTGTTATTGGATGCCTTCTCCGTCCCCGGGTTGAATGAGGCTTGTAATATTTCTGCAATTTTGAAATATAGAAGTTACCTTAGGTAGTAAAAGTGTGAATTAGTTATTCAATACCTTACTTTTTAAGAGTAGTTTTTGTAATTAAATTAATAGTCCATTTACGCCTAATATGGAATTATTGGTTCTATATTGTAGGGTCTCATAAATAATCTCATCTTATTATCTGATCCTACAATCTATGAATGTACTGTACTGCTGTTGGAGTGTGTTCCTGATAGTCTCAAGTTATTTTTATACCTATTTTAATTTTACTTTTGGATTATTATAAAATCATATAATAACACATAATAACAGTTTATGAATAGTTGTGTGGATATTGGTATGCATATATGTTTTCAACATATTTTTTAAAAATAAATAATTACTTTGTTTAATGTTGCCAAGGAAATGACATCACGTTGCTTGGCTTGAGGTTTTAAATTTGTGCCCATTTGGCGCTTTTTTATGTCTGATGAAGCTTAAAACGTTATCCTAATAAAGTACGTTCACGTTGACTTTTACATTTTGACTTTGCCAGGTGTTCCTTAACTCGTTTACACCTTTTCGTTTTATCAGTTGTTCATTTTTTCTGATATCAATTCCTGATAGGGAAGGTAGTCTCTAGCCTACAGTCCAAATGTCTACTTAGCCTCTTCCTATTCTGTTACCATTCCCTTACTTATTTCCTCCTAATACTTTAGTTCCTTTGCCAGTTTTCTCCAGTAAATTCCAACCCTCTCTTGTCTATTCTCTGCACCTATAATTGCAGTCTTCCATATTGGTAGACTCTCCTTTCTCTATTCTTGTGTTTGCTTAGTTCTTAGAATACTTTCTGCTACTTTAACAACTGCCATGCAGAATATTATATTCATATTCTCCTTAAGGATCTGCATCCAAAGTCCCACTCTCTCCTTATTTCTTGAATTTCCTCCCTGCTTCAGCACCATCCCTTCCCACACTGAAATATAGCTTTTGGTTGTGTTGTGTATATGAGCCTTACCTGTGTAGTTCTAAAGTATCCCTTCAAATCATGTAATCCTAAACGACATTTTTCCATTGGAAAGATCAACTTATCCCACTTGTCCTCTTCCCTTCCCATATAAATTCCTTCAATTCTTTATTAATTACTATCCACAATTTCTCCTCTGGTTGCTAAAAATATGGTTGACTGTGTAAAAAATTGAAGAGAGTAAGAACATTTTCATTGCTTGCATCTTGCTATCCATAGCCATAAACAGCTTCTGTTTTCTCAGTTTTGTGTTATCTCATGTTTAGTCACTTCCCACATATCCTTAACTGCCATAACAGAGCCATTTTAACCCATACTCTTAAGTACTTCATTTTATCATGTCCCCATAAATATGGGTATTGCTGAACCAGTTTATGTGTGGGTACATAGTTTACAGCTATAGACTTGGTTTTATCTTCACTAATTTTAAATTCCAAAAATACTTTAAACTGTCTCAAAATTTTTGAAACACTGAGGTGTTCTTTCCTGGCTCTGTTAGGTACAACATAATATTCCCTGCAAACAAATCCAAATCTTCTTGATTATGATACCAATTATATCCTTGAATTTCTGAGTCCCTTATTTTCTCTGCTAATGGTTCTAAATATAACACCAATAATAAAAGGGAAAGAGGTCACCACTGCCTGGTTCTTCTATTCAGACACATCTTATTAGAGAAGAACCCTCCCACTTTAATTTTTGCCACTGATCCCACATGTAGCCTCCTAATTAACCTTATTATTGTATCATGAAATACAAATGCTTCCATTGCCCTACTCATAAAATCCCAGGTTACGCTGTCAAATGTTTTCTTTGCCTTAAGGCCCACCACCAACAGCAGTATTATCTTACATTTTGCTTCCTTCTGGGTCATCATTGTTCTATTAATGTTGTGAAATGTTTGCCTCCCCACCACAAAACCATATAGATTCATATCTATAAATTTTGGCAACACCTTTGCCATTCTTTTAGCTATTATTGACATAAACACTTTATATTCATGGTTTAAAATTGAAATGGGCCTATATGAAGCTGAGTCTAATGGGTCTTTACTGTCTTTAGGTATTACATCTTCTTCCAGGATGTCGGTGCTTTCCCTCCTTTTAAAATACTGTTAAACAAAACCTTCCAGATCTTTATCACTTTCTTCCCTCCTAGCTTCCAAACTTCCACAGGAATACCATCTATTGCTGGAGTCTTTCATGCAGATTGATTATATGTCACCATTTTTATCTCATCTTCTCCTATCTTTACTGGTAATTGTTGAGCCTCATCTGCCTCTAACTTTGGCATAATTAGGTCTTTCATAAATACATCCATTTGTGCTTTTTCTTGATTTCTACATTTCTCTAATTTATACAAAGTTTCATAAAATTTCTGAAATATCTCTTCTCCCTCTGTAGGATCACTGATTATTTTCCTTGTTATAATCTCCCAAAGTTTGGCAACAATCTGTTCTGCTTTCTGTTGCCCAAGTCATTGTGCTATTTTTTTTTTTTTTTGCTCTGGAGTTGTTATCAAAAAATAATTGTTTAACAGCAGTCTTTCAAAACTCATGCATATTAACCAGATACTCCTTTATTTTCTCTTTGGTATTCTGTAGTTGCACCTCTTCTTGTCCTGTGTGATTCCCCTTATTCTAGCAGTACTTTAACCTTTGTCAACCCCTCTAAATAATTATTGTTAAATCTTAACTATACACCTCTTTTTCTTTTATTTCTACCAGAATTTTAACTCCACTTTCATTATATCCCATTCACTAGCTATTCCTTCTGTAGAATTTTCTATCTTCCCTAATAACTCTCAAATACTTTCCACTACCCATTCCTTAAATTCTTCTGTTTTTAACAGATAGGTGGGGAAGTACCAGTATCTCATTTTAACCTCATTACCTTGTATTTTATCTTATTTGTTATTGGTGCATGATCTGAAATAGTTACTGGATGTGTGTGATGAAGCTTTCAATTAAATGCACCTATGAAATATAGTTTCTGTCTAATCTAGCCCAGTTATTGTACCTTGGGGGATTATCTGCACATTTTCTCAAAGTTTCTACTACTGAATTCACATATTCCATACTAAAAATTTTTATAAACATCTTCAGAACTCTAAAATGGTTTGTTATATTTTCCCATTTAGGTCCCCCAGATTCATCCTCATGGTTACAAATCAAGTTCCAGTCCCCACATATAAGTAATATTCCCTACTAAAATCTGATTTATTTCTCCCCCAAATTTCTTAAGTTTCATAATAGCATGGAATATAAATACACACCAGCATAATCCTCCTCTTTGCCAGTAGCCCCCAACTATCACAAATCTACCATTATCATCTTTTCCCCCTCTTCTCTCACTATTGGAGCTCCCCTAGTAATTAGTATAAGTACTCCCCTTTTCTTTTGTCCCTGATATTCTGCTGAATATCTATATGAAATCCCTTCTTTATCAAATTCACATTGTCACTTCTTTCCAAATATATCTCCTGTAGTATTGTTATTTGTACTCATGTCTTAATATAATTCAATACTCTTACCTTTTTGTCTATATCTGTGAGGTAATTCACATTCCAGAATAATATGGATAATGTAGTCATTATGATTAGAGGTTATTATTCTCACCTATTATATATGGCAGCTTTTTTAAGTGTATATTTCCAGCTTTTGTGTTACGTGCACCCATAAATGTTTGGCAGATTGATCCTTTATATAGTTGTTTCTTGTCATCTTCATTTGAACATATGCCACCTTTTTAAAGATTTTTTGTTTTTAAAAAAAACTAAAAAAAATGTGCACACAACCAGAACATTCCCATAACCTGTTAACTTCAAATAGATGCACAAAACTGAGTACATCTTCAAATAATGAAATTTAACCCTATTGATAGAATTGTCCCAAATTGACAGCTGCATCCACAGGCATTACCTAATCTAAAATTAATGTTGTCCATGCTAAGTTGCATGTTACAGCCTATGCTCCTACTTACACTCATTTTATTTATTTATTTATTTATTTAACATTTGTTAACTGGGAAAGTCTGACTAGGACAGAACCTATTTTCAGTGGAGGCCCGGGGAGAAACACTCCAGACACATGTCTTTAAATTGTGGGAGGAAACTGGAGAACCCGGAGCAAACTCACGTGAATGCAGGGAGAACACGCAAACTCCACACAGAAGGCACCACAGCCGAGAATTGAACCGGAGAACCTCTTGCTGTGAGGCGACAACATTAACCACTGCACCACTGCACCGCCCTTGCTGTATGTTTCTGCCTTATCTTTTTCCCCTCCCAGATGTGAAAAACATTGTATATACTTTCATAAAACATTAACTTTTAGCCTTAAGAAAAAGTGCACTATCTTTAAATAAAGCTAAATTGTATTACTGTTCTAGTAAATGCATTGAAGGATTTAGGAGCCAATAAAGTTGGTATCTCTTATTCACTTCCAATAATTTCAAACTTTAGTTTTTACTAAGCTGTGTGCCCTTGTACCTTTTAATTTTGCATTTCTCTCAGCAAACAATGTCCAAATGTCTCAAGATTTATTGCCTTCACCTATAGTCAGCTTGTTTTCGTGGAAACCAAAGAACAGAATGTACAGCTGCCCTCAGCTGCAGACTTCTCAACTCACACTGATCATTTATTTTCTAAAGGAAAACTATTCAATATATTCACAGTGATCTCTTGTTTCTAAAGCCCACTCACCTATTCAAAAAATGTTATTAGATTAAGTCAAGGGTGTTAATCCAGACATTCTAGAGTTCAGCATTTTAAATTCTCATCTAGAGTTGTTCCTGACATAAACAACATTTATCGCAATGATAATTGTATAAGAGGGTCTACTTTCTGTAACCAACAGGACTCTTACTACAGGTGTTACAACTGCTCTGCACATCACACTTTCTTATGTACCCAGGAAACCTCATCCTTCCAGTTGTGTACCACATATGCCATAGTATCCTTTTTTTTCTTTTGTAATGTCTAGGTGAAGGAAGAAGAAATCATATAGAGAAGAAAAAAAACTCCAGACCAGATATATCAAAGATGGGGGAATGGGAGGATACACAGAAGAAGATAGACCTTATTTTTATAGTTCTATCATTATATTGAATACAGAACATTTGTATTTGATAAAGAGGCCCATCATCTGTACCCATCAGGATGGAGTCATTAGCTACTCTTTCCATCATAGGAATATACCTCTGATTGATAACAGTAATACGGGAAGAACATTTGGACCTAGAAATAAAATACAACTTGCAGTGCCCTGCAAAGGTGTTGAAGCCAGACCAATTTGCAAAGTGCACACCTGTCATCAATACTAACATAATGGGAAAAGAAAGTAGATCCAAAAATAGCTCTAGTTGGTACATTGGGCCCTTGGGGCTGTAGGTAAGAGTATTCCATGCTTAGTATGGCAAAATTGAGTGTAGCTAGCCAGCTGACTAAAAAGGATGAACTTATAAACATTTCTACCATACAGAGAAATGATTGCTGTTTGCAAAATTACTGGTTCTTTCCACATAGATTCTAAGCTGTCTGTAGAAATCTATACAATTGCGATGTGTACACCTTGCTTAGAATATTGAGGAAAGACAGCAAGTGGCTTGACAGACTGGTTCAAGCTGGATAGCTTAACAACTAATGGCACAAAGGAAAAGTGTGTTCTGTGTGACATATTTTCCATGTGGAAAAGTAACTATAGAGGCCTGACAGAAAGAGCCTTCAGTTCTGAAATCCTTTTATTTGAAGTAATGGCTATAAAAATATGGTCTTTCATGGCAGATATTTTTAGCTCTGCAGAGGCATCTGGTTCATAGTGAGAAAGAGTGAGATTTTCCAGCAAAATAAATAAATGTTCCATCAAGGAACAGAATGTTAAGAGAGGCAAAAAAAAGGAGTCAAAATTAAAAATAGCAGCCAAATGAACTTTATTTATTTATTTTTTTGGTCCAGAGTCAAACCTTTCACTTAATTATGAAAGAACTATAGGGATAAAGGCTAAAACAAAATCCATACTTTTACTAGAGTCCTAAAGTTAAAAAAATAAGGTCTACTTGAATCATTTTCTTTGTGGGAGGTGTCTGAAAGGAATAAATGATGAAAACTACTCTTCCAGAAAGTCCAGAATCACTGGCTGTTACTGGAGCTGGAAACAAGCCATTCTGTCCACTTTAAGGAATGTATGTCGAGGTCTGGGTTTGCTTGATGAATGAGGCAGCAGTGTTGAAGAAAATCTCAGATGAACAAACTTTCCCAGCAAAATTAAACTCAATAGGGGAAAACAAGTTTTTTTTGTTTTGTGTTTTTTTTTTGCCCAGAACAGGCCATTTGGCTATTTATGCACCAGAGCATCCTTGCCTGATGCTCTCCTTGAGGTCCATTAGGAAAGAAAGTGGAACATTTGTCATTCATGGGAAATGTAAAAAGCTTTATCAATGGCTTTTCTAAACCGTGGAAAATTGTACTTGTTGCTGAGGACTCAGGGACTATTATTGATGCATCAAAAGACAGTGTTTGAATCTGTCATATTGTGGTCTGTTATAAAGTGTTGGGAAGTGGTGACCTACTGCCAAACTTTCAGAGCTTCTTGATGCTGTAAGTAGAAGGGCATCTTTCCTGGTTGCTGATATACCAGACACCAGCCATGTTATTTGGCTGCACAACTGTGTCCCCCTCTGGCAAGGACTCTTGAAAGACCAACAGCATCAGCAGAACAACTATCATTTCTAAGACATTTAAGTGAAGATGAGACTTTCAGCCTGATGTGCCCACCCTCCCCACTGCAGAACAGACATATCCACTGGAAGTAATGCCTGAGGAGTCTGCAACTGTTGACCAGGTTAATCCCAGTAGGTGGATGACCTCTTTTCATGTGAGACTTGAGGTGGTATTCATATCAACTAGCTAAAATTGGCTGGGGCACCTGGGAACGTCCCTTTCTATTTTTGATACATGGTATGGGGTCTTTTTTTTCCCCATTAGCTGCCAGCAACAGAAGCAGATGGAGTCTTGGTTTAATGTTTCATCTAAAAAAATGCCATCCTCCCCCCCATGCTGCACTGCACTATCAGTATTGGAAAATAAATCCAACATTGAAGCCTTTTTAAGGCAAAGGGATTTAAGACAAGTCTCTGCTGTAACAAACTGAGGAGAATAAATGGATTTCACTAACCACCACAGAAAAAGTAGTCTGTCCCATGGAAGGGAAGCCTAACAAAGAACATGTTTAGATGGAAATCAATGAAGGACAGAGTTTGGACAGAAAATACATGAGACAGTGACCAATTCATAGTGCTTTCCAAAGAGAGCTTTTGAGCTGAGATTCTTCGTACACTAAATCTATCACTGATTGTGCAGTAAGAATCTGTCAACTAGGTATGGGAATTCCACAGCCCCTCATGGTGTATTGTGAGCTGTTTCTATGAAGATGCACTTTCTAACTATCACTTAAGATGTTGGCACACATACATTAATAGAAAAGAAAACAAACCATATTAACATTTTTCCATTACATACATTATACATTACATGTTTTCTTTCTTTATAACAACTGTCTTTCAGTCTATCATTACATAAATCACACAGTTCCTTCTTTCCCCTAAACCTCACTCCTCCAGAATATTATGCATCTATTGTTCCCGCAAATACCGTTTATTTCTGCACATTTTGTTTCTTCCCTTTTCTAAAGATCCTTCTTTCACTTCCTTTATTTCTTTTGCAGTCTTCTAAACTTCAAATACTGTTGGTTTGGATTTTGATTTCCATTTTCTAGTAATTGCGTTTTTTGGCAGTCAACAGAATTACACTTAATAAGGTCTTACTATGTCTAGGCAATTCAGATTATCCCAATATAATTATTTCTTTAGTTAAGTTATTTGCTCCCCCAATATTTCTGACAGAGTACTCTGTAGGGAATTTTTAAATCTTCCAAATCAATAAACTCCTAAAAACATGTTCCGCTTACCTCCTTCTTCCCAATCACACCACCAAAATATACTATCTACATGAAGAAAAATTATTTGAAGTCTGCTTGGGGTATAAAATGCCTGTGTAAACACTTCCAAGCACAACTCCTAAACTTTCTGCACTTTGTTGCTTACTGCTATGAAAATGCATTGGATGAAAGTTCTGGGGGCAGAGGTGAGGCCAAAGGGTAGAGTCCTGAAATGGTTAATACCTGTCTCTGGCTCCAAAGTGCAGATACCTGCTGTATTCTTTGGCAGACTTTTTGTGGAGCTTTTGGAAAGTAGTCCTAATAAGTGTCATAGTTCACACAGTATGGCAGGTAGTGTAAGGTTTTCCTTCCTTCATCTCACATGGGATGTGACACACACAGACACACGCATGCACGCATGCTCACACACACACACACACACACACGCACACTCTCTGTAAATTATTTTGCCTTGCTCTGACCCAACACTAACCTACCACTGCTATGTGACACCTGTACTGTGGGTGTTTGTTTTCATGATGACATTTGTGTTCTGCAATAAATATTAATTCCATTAATTCATGAGGAGCTTTTATTTTTTTCCTAGAACAATGATGTGCTGCCGGAGCATTCTGCCCCACCCCAACACCTAATATCTGGGGCACCCTATTATTTCTAACTACCATTTTACACAGTCCCAAAGTTTTTTTTGTCTTCTGTTTTAGTATCTTCATTCCATCAGAATTAGTAGGCCTAGTTCATTCTGGTGCTTGCTGTCCGTTATAGATCGGTCATGATTTCTCTTATGACAGGCATACAACAATTACTAAAGCAGTAATGGAATTCTCAGTTTGAATAATTATAAGGATAATGTTTTAATGTAAATGTGCTTAGAAGTCCCATGATCTGGATCACTGCCATTTTAAGTAAGGCACATTTTAACCTTAGCCACTTACTCTTTTCACATGTAAATAAATGCAGATTAATTCACTAAATAAAACTGCAGCATAACTGCAGCTAACAAGTTATGCACATTATGTTGCAGTATTTGTATACATTTAATGAGGCATTTGGGTAAAGTCTGTAATTTTAATGACAGAAAAAAATAACTGCAATCATTTTAATCAACAGCCTTTTAGCAGCAAATGAATGTATACCATATTTACTCCATGATCTGTCAAATCAAGTGTTTACATAAGTTATCCAAAGATGCTTTGTCTCAAATGAAGAAAATTTTTAAACCACTTGCAGCCTGTTTAAGCTTTTTGATAATAATGTAGTTCAGATTTTATATCAATATTTAAAAAGAAAATATGCAGTCTTTATCATTGGCCTGTTCCAGGTGATGACCCTAGAGGACATTTATATGTATAACTTCTTCCATATCATTAAATTGTGTATTGTAGACAGTGACATGTTAAAGGTTTTTTTAATACCTTGTTTTAAATGAACTTTGGTCTGTACTGCAGAGTTTGTGAGCTTCATGATTAAACCAGAACTGAAAGGTAATTTAATGGATTCATAGATTCAAAGGAGATTACTAGGCTAATGGCTTAAGGGCCCTTACAAGCCAATATAACCCCAATGTGTGGCCCTTAGGAGCAAGAGGATGGCGTGGATTTGTGCCTATGCATTGAGTATCTTACAGATTGCCCCATTCGTAAGGGACATAGGTTCTACCCCAGGTGTGAATTTGAAATTCCTCATCCATTGATCTAAACTGTGTTTGAAGAGGGCTAGGGAAGGGCTCTGCTTAATGTGAATAGGAAGCCTGTTCCAAAGAAGGGGCAATCTCTGAGACACAGATCTGTCTTTTCAGCATGTCTTGTTTGAGTCACTGACTAAGTTTAGATCTCTAGATAGGGTGACCCTCTTGCTGTTTGACTTGCAGATGTGTAGCAGCTCCATAAGTGCTGGATTTGTGACTGCCTTGTAGGTCAACCCTTAATAGTTGGTAGGAGACAGAGTGAAGGGATATGTCTTTTAGTCTATCCAGATAGTTCAGGTTGTTTACACCCTGTGTCTTCTTTGTCAAGAACCTTAGAGGTTCCTCCAGCTTCTGTAAGTGCCTAGTCAAGTACATGCCAAATGGCGCACTGTACTCAATTATTGGTCTAATGAGGGCTGAGTACAGCGGGACTATAATTTCCTTGGATCTGGATGCCATACCTCTACTTATAAGTTGCACCACATAAAAGGATTTCCTCACCACTGTGGACACATGGTGGTCAAAGTTCAAGCTGCTACCTATCTGCATGCCTAGATCTCTTACCACTGAGTCCACTCTAAGGGGCATGTTATTGATATTGTAATTTGCAGGGGTATTTGACTTCCCAAAAGGTATGATAACGCATTATTTTGCCTTTAGTTTGGGCAATGGTTCTGACACCGATCTTTTGTCTGAACTTGACTGTCTTGATGGAGATCTGCATCATTGGGGATTCAATGATTGTCCCCAGCTTGTAGTCATCCAGAGGCCTTTCACATTTGCCTTAACTTCAGAGAAGTATATTCCAAACAGGAATGGTCCCAGTACTGAATCCCATGGTACAACACTAGTAAGTGGCCTCTTGTTGGATCTGGAGTCACCCCTTTTAACCACACTTGTCCTGTCCATGTGCCAGTTGGCTATCTATCTGGTGACATAGGGATTTCTGCACAGTTTTGCAAGTTTATTTTTAATACCTGAGTGGGGGACTGTGCCAAATACCTTGGCAGGTTGAGGTAGGCAGTATGTACTGTTTTGCCCTCATCCATGACCTTAGTAACTTTTTCATAGAAATCCACCAGATTCAGTAGGTATGATCTGCCCCTGACAAAGCTGAATTGGGTCGGGTCATGTGTTTGAAGGTCTCCTGTGTCATTATTTATCAGGTCCATGATTATTCTTTCCATAGCCTTACATGTAAGACTAGTCAAACTTATGGGTCTATAATTTCCCAAGGCAATAGATGGTCCCCCTTTATGCAGAGGGATGACTGTTGCTGTCCTCCACGCAATCAGGACAAAGCCAGTCCGAAGGCTGTGGTTAAATAAAGATCCTAATGGGCCTATAAGTTCTGATTTAAGCTGTTTAAGAGGCAACTTTTCAGGCTTGTTGGCTGTTGGTGAAGCACCCTCCAAGAGGAAAAAACGCTGAGAGAAGAAGGGAGCCACTTTTGAGATTTTAAGTATTTTTTCTCTGTTTATTTGCTAAGTTTTTCTGCATAGCTGCCTAGCTTGAGCATTTTCTGGCTTGTTAAACTTGATTTCTGTATTAGTAGCTGTATTTAGAGCACAACCAAAAGCTGTTTGCTGAATTTCCTGTTTGCACTTAATTTTAAATCGTTTTTTTCTTAAAACTTGCATATTTTCTGTCCTTGACCTAGCACTCTTGTGTGGGGTCATTTACTGCACTGTTATAACTTGATATTACTTGTGAACCTCTGCTATCTCTGTAAAAAAAAAAAAAACAAAAAAAAAATCTTGCTTTTTTCCCACTTTTCTGAGAGTTAAAAAAGTTCAGTTACAGGCTTGCTGTTCCTGAACTGTTTGAAAGTTTCTGTGAGGCCATTTTTGCTTGGGCTGAAGGAGGGTCTCTGTGTTCATCAGTGGCAGTGACTAACATTGAGCAGCTTCCCTGCCCGCCGGAGAGGTGGTTACTGACTTGAAACTGTAGTTTTATTGGCCACTAGGGGTCATTTCCATAACTCCTTCATCTTCCTCTCTTAAAACCTAGTTGCCTCGTGGTTTGAGCGTCTTTTCAGGCTTGTTGGCTGTTGGTGAAGCACCCTCCAAGAGGAAAAACGCTGAGAGAAGAAGGGAGCCACTTTTGAGATTTTAAGTAATTTTTCTCTGTTTATTTGCTAAGTTTTTCTGCATAGCTGCCTAGCTTGAGCATTTTCTGGCTTGTTAAACTTGATTTCTGTATTAGTAGCTGTATTTAGAGCACAACCAAAAGCTGTTTGCTGAATTTCCTGTTTGCACTTAATTTTAAATCGTTTTTTCTTAAAACTTGCATATTTTCTGTCCTTGACCTAGCACTCTTGTGTGGGGTCATTTACTGCAATGTTATAACTTGATATTACTTGTGAACCTCTGCTATCTCTGTAAAAAACAAAACAAAAAAAAAATCTTGCTTTTTTCCCACTTTTCTGAGAGTTAAAAAAGTTCAGTTACAGGCTTGCTGTTCCTGAACTGTTTGAAAGTTTCTGTGAGGCCATTTTTGCTTGGGCTGAAGGAGGGTCTCTGTGTTCATCAGTGGCAGTGACTAACATTGAGCAGCTTCCCTGCCCGGAGAGGTGGTTACTGACTTGAAACTGTAGTTTTATTGGCCACTAGGGGTCATTTCCATAACTCCTTCATCTTCCTCTCTTAAAACCTAGTTGCCTCGTGGTTTGAGAGTCTTTTCAGGCTTGTTGGCTGTTGGTGAAGCACCCTCCAAGAGGAAAAAACGCTGAGAGAAGAAGGGAGCCACTTTTGAGATTTTAAGTATTTTTCTCTGTTTATTTGCTAAGTTTTTCTGCATAGCTGCCTAGCTTGAGCATTTTCTGGCTTGTTAAACTTGATTTCTGTATTAGTAGCTGTATTTAGAGCACAACCAAAAGCTGTTTGCTGAATTTCCTGTTTGCACTTAATTTTAAATCGTTTTTTTCTTAAAACTTGCATATTTTCTGTCCTTGACCTAGCACACTTGTGTGGGGTCATTTACTGCACTGTTATAACTTGATATTACTTGTGAACCTCTGCTATCTCTGTAAAAAACAAAACAAAACAAAAATCTTGCTTTTTCCCACTTTTCTGAGAGTTAAAAGTTCAGTTACAGGCTTGCTGTTCCTGAACTGTTTGAAAGTTTCTGTGAGGCCATTTTGCTTGGGCTGAAGGAGGGTCTCTGTGTTCATCAGTGGCAGTGACTAACATTGAGCAGCTTCCCTGCCCCCTGGAGAGGTGGTTACTGACTTGAAACTGTAGTTTTATTGGCCACTAGGGTCATTTCCATAACTCCTTCATCTTCCTCTCTTAAAACCTAGTTGCCTCATGGTTTGAGTGTCTTTTCAGGCTTGTTGGCTGTTGGTGAAGCACCCTCCAAGAGGAAAAAACGCTGAGAGAAGAAGGCAGCCACTTTTGAGATTTTAAGTATTTTTCTCTGTTTATTTGCTAAGTTTTTCTGCATAGCTGCCTAGCTTGAACATTTTCTGGCTTGTTAAACTTGATTTCTGTATTAGTAGCTGTATTTAGAGCACAACCAAAAGCTGTTTGCTGAATTTCCTGTTTGCACTTAATTTTAAATCGTTTTTCTTAAAACTTGCATATTTTCTGTCCTTGACCTAGCACTCTTGTGTGGGGTCATTTACTGCACTGTTATAACTTGATATTACTTGTGAACCTCTGCTATCTCTGTAAAAACAAAAACAAAAAAAAATCTTGCTTTTTCCCACTTTTCTGAGAGTTAAAAAGTTCAGTTACAGGCTTGCTGTTCCTGAACTGTTTGAAAGTTTCTGTGAGGCCATTTTGCTTGGGCTGAGGGAGGGTCTCTGTGTTCAGCAGTGGCAGTGACTAACATTGAGCAGCTGTCCTGCCCACCGGAGAGGTGGTTACTGACTTGAAACTGTAGTTTTATTGGCCACTAGGGGTCATTTCCATAACTCCTTCATCTTCCTCTCTTAAAACCTAGTTGCCTCGTGGTTTGAGCGTCTTTTCAGGCTTGTTGGCTGTTGGTGAAGCAAAAACGCTGAGAGAAGAAGGGAGCCACTTTTGAGATTTTAAGTATTTTTTCTCTGTTTATTTGCTAAGTTTTTCTGCATAGCTGCCTAGCTTGAGCATTTTCTGGCTTGTTAAACTTGATTTCTGTATTAGTAGCTGTATTTAGAGCACAACCAAAAGCTGTTTGCTGAATTTCCTGTTTGCACTTAATTTTAAATCGTTTTTTCTTAAAACTTGCATATTTTCTGTCCTTGACCTAGCACTCTTGTGTGGGGTCATTTACTGCACTGTTATAACTTGATATTACTTGTGAACCTCTGCTATCCCTGTAAAAAACAAAAACAAAAAAAAAATCTTGCTTTTTTCCCACTTTTCTGAGAGTTAAAAAAGTTCAGTTACAGGCTTGCTGTTCCTGAACTGTTTGAAAGTTTCTGTGAGGCCATTTTTGCTTGGGCTGAAGGAGGGTCTCTGTGTTCATCAGTGGCAGTGACTAACAATGAGCAGCTTCCCTGCCCCCCGGAGAGGTGGTTACTGACTTGAAACTGTAGTTTTATTGGCCACTAGGGGTCATTTCCATAACTCCTTCATTTGTCCTCAGAGGAGTGGTTTAAGGCAGTAACTTGTAGTTTATTGGCCATATACTACTGATCTAATCAGCTTATCCTATAATTAAAAAGATCATCTCTACTTGACTCCAAGTAGACTATTCTCTATCTGTTAAACGTAGCACTTGCTCCTACAGTACTTATTACCTTGATACGGCACTCTTGTCATAGATAGTACCCCAAAAAGGCAACCCCCCATTTCTCGGTCACCCACGTCCCCCGGAATCTTTTTTAAAGTTTTTTTTGTCTATTCCTTCTAGCATGTCGAGGGATCAGTTGCTAGTGTCCTCTCCTGCTCAGCTGGTTAACCTGGGAATATTGAGGCAATGTTACAATTGCCTCATGTACACAGACAACCCTCTCCTCCTCCCACAAAACACAAATACATGCAAGAGATGCAACTATACGGCCAAACTGGAGGCTGAGCTCTCTCAACATGGGACTGGCAAGACCAGTCAGGAGGAGAAGGTTACCACACACACTATAGACCCAGTCTCACATAGTACCATTACAACCTCAAATCATACACATAAACATGCAAAGACATACTCGGAGGCTCTGATCAAAAATCCACCAAAACAGCAGAGGCCACCAAAGCAGACACCCAAACAACCACCACCTCAGAAACCAACACCTGCAACACATAGACCTCACAGTCAGAGTGTCAAACAGTCACAGCCCTTAAGGCCAAACACAATGCCAGACACACTAGTCATTGGTGACTCCATAGTCAGACACACTGACGTCCCGCTCACCAGACTGCGTAAGGAGAAGGTCACAGTAAGCTGCCTGTCGGGCGCTAGAATCCGCCACATAACGCAAGCACTCAGGTCTCTCAACAGCAGGTACAAATATGACTCAGTCATTGTCCACGCTGGTGTAAACGACCTGAGACGTAACTCCTTGGACTACATGAAAAGAGACATTGAGGAGCTCTCTGATTATGTAGCCCAGGCAGGTATGACCCTGACCTTGAGCAGTATCCTACCTTCACCAAGAATGATGCCACAATACAGAGATAAGATGATCAGCTTTAACAATTGGCTTAAACACTGGTGTCATTCAAAGGGGATCCAGTGTCTGTCTGCCTGGGATGACATGCTGGACAAGCCACTTGCACCTGTCACCCCTGGGATTCCGGATATTGGCAAAGGCTCTTGCCACCCCATAGTGCCTTTTTAGGCAAGGCTCAAATTCTAAACCTACCACCCTAGAACACAAAAAGGAAAAAACTAAGGGTAATGCTGCTCAATGCCAGAAGTCTAAATCTCAAAATGCAAGGCCCTTCTCAGTATGGAGAACATCGATGTCTGTGCTGTGACAGAAACCTGGTTCAAGGCTCCTGAGAGCATGCCAGCGCTATCAGGTTTTACCTCATATCATGCCCCAAAAATCCGGACAATACCAAGAAAGGAGGGTATCCATATTCATCAAGGACACCCACACCTCAAGAGTGGTCGATGCATCGGAGACCATCCAGGTGCAATTAACCATAGGCAAGACTGCTCTGCAAATTGTAGCATGTTACAGGCCACCCTCACAAACTCAGGAACCTCACATGGCCTTCCTGAAAACACTAGAGGGATAAATGTATCACCAAACACCATCATACTAGGTGACTTCAATTACCCTAATATAGACTGGGAACACTACTCAAGCCCAAACACCCTAGCCCAAAAGTTCCTGGAATTCATAAACTCAAATGCCATGGAACAACTAGTCACCATCCCACAAGAGGAGATAACATACTTGATCTCATCATCACGAACATGGGAGCACAATGTTCAACTACGGAGGTGTACCCCTCACTGGTGAGATCAGACCACAAACTAATCTCGCTGGAGGTCCTCATCCCACCCCCACCTGAAAAAAAGACCACAGTAAAGAACTTCTCAAAAGCCGCCTTCACACTTCTAAAGACTAGTGTGGTCTCCTTTAAGGCCCCCGGACCGGCGGTAAACAGTACTCAAGCCGCTGAATCACTTACAAATGCCTTCTACCAGCACCTGCAGGACTGCATGGATAAGGCAATCCCAAGCAAAACAAAGACTCTTTGTACCAAAGGCAAGCGTCCAGTCTGGTGGACCCCAGCCATAAACAAACTCTACAACAAAAGGAGGAAGCTACTACAAGATAGAGCAAAATCCTTAAAAGGTAAGACACCCTTGATCACTATAAGTAAAAACTAAGAGCTCTCATAAAATCATCCAAAGCAAATTTCGAGAGAAAAATAGCTAAAGACTCAAAAGACAATCATAAGGCCTTCTTTAGCTATGTTAGAAACCTGGGAGGAAACTCCCAGATATGCTCAGAGCTAGTTCAAAATGATGTGAAGATTACTGATCCTACAGACATTGCCAACATACTGGCTGACAGGTTCAGTGCAAACTTCTCCCCAAAAGGAGAGATATCTATACCAAACGATTGCAGCCCCCAAACATCTCCAGAAGTGAGAACTGCTCTCTCCAAAGCAAAAAACACAGCATCCATGGGACCTGATGGTGTCCCCAGCTGTGTGCTCCATGAACTCAATGAGGAATTAAACCCACAGCTAGGACAGCTGTTTAATCAAAGTCTTACCTCTGGATCCAGGAGTGGCGCACTGCAACTGTGGTACCACTTCACAAAGGCGGTGCCTCCACCGACCCTGGAAATTACCGGCCCATTAGCTTGGCAAGCCTTATCTGCAAAGCCATGGAGAGGATCATAATGGATCTCATAAATAAAGACATAGGGAATTTGCAGACTTTGGATCCAACCCAGTTTGGCTTTGTCAAAGGCAGATCATGCCTTTTAAACTTGGTTGACTTTTTCAAACAGTCACCAAAGCCATTGATGAGGGAAAGGCAGTCCATACAGCCTACCTCGATCTGGCTATACAATACCCCACTCGGGTATCATTGAAAAACTCATCAGCTTAAATGTCAACCCATACATCACAAGATGGGTTGCAAACTGGCTGAGTGACAGAACCCACAGGGTCAGAGTTGCTGGCGCCACGTCAGACTCAAAGCCTGTCACAAGTGGTGTCCCACAGGGCTCAGTCCTGGGCCCACTCTTGTTTGGCATCTACTTTTCCAAGTACAAGCAAACACAGGAGGGTTATGGCTGACAAAGTTTGCAGATGACTGCAAACTGCCATAGTAGAAAACACATCTGATACAGATATCCTTCAGAAGGGTCTCACAGAAACGGATAACTGGTGCCAGAGCCACGGCCTAAAGTTAAATGCCAAAAATGCATAGTCATACCCTTCGGGAAAAACAAGGTTACCCCTAGCTACCAAATAGGTGGCAATCCACTGAGCACAGAAGAAGTTATCAGGGACCTGGGGACCCAGGTTGATAGTAGTCTGTCATTCGACACCCATGTAGCTAAAGTAGTTAGGAAGACCTTCTACATTGCCCACCTTATCATGAAGGGATTCTCATCTAGATCAAGGGAGGTCATAGTCTCCCTTTACTCATCACTCATCAGACCAATGATTGAGTACAATGCCCCATTCGGAATGTATCTGACCCGACACTTGCAGCAGCTGGAGAGGCCACAAAGTTCCTCACCAAAAGGATAAAGGGTCTCAAAAATCTGTCCTATGCTGCCCGACTGAAAGAACTCCAGCTCTATTCAGCTCAGAGGTGACCTTTGCCTAACATACAAGGCCATGTCAAACCCAGATTTGATGAATATGCTTCACCTCAAAAATCTAGATCCATCAGAGCCACAAGGGCGGAGACTTAAACCTTGACACGGCTATTAATAGGACGTGCTGGAGGGATAGATTCATCACCCAAAGACTCCCTATGCTGTGGAACAAAATCCCAGTACATGTGAGGCAGAGCACCTCGCTGGCCTTGTTCAAGAGAAATCTTGACCAATGGATGGGAGATCACAGATATACCCCAGGGATAACCTCAGTGTCACTGCTCGACAGAGGCACAGCAAAATAATGGGTATAGTTCCCCATACTAAAGGGGTGGCGTAAGCCACAAAACGATGGGCTAGGCTTGTAAATGCCCTCGGGCAGATAGCCTAGTATGAACCTATGAACCTATGAACCTATGAACTTAGTATACTGTCAGGCCCTATTAAAGCAGTGTTTTTAGCTTTAGAGAGAGTGCAGTGTCCACATATTCATTGGTGATAATTGGCCATGGAATGGTGGAGTGTATTTTTTGGGGGAGAACTGGGGGTGATGGGGAAGTGAAATTAGAGCTGAATTGTCAGTCAGTAGATTTGCTATGGTTTCCAGCTGAGTATAGGTGATGCCATCTACAACTAATTCCACACACTGGTAGGTGTTGCCCTTAACATTGCGGACATAACTGAAATGCCTGATGGTTATCCTTAGCTTTGGAGGCTATTTTTACTTCAAAGTCTGCTTTCATAGGTTCATAGGTTGGTACTAGGCTATTGATCCTAGGGCCTATACAAGCCTAGCCATAACAATTCCCTGGATATTTCTTCCCACAATATTTACTTCCCTGGACCCTTGTCTAGCAGGGTGACTGACGTGATCCCCGGGGTGAATTTCCTATTTCCCATCCAATAGGCAAGGTTCCTTTTGAAGAGGGCCAAGGAGGCGCTCTGCTTGACATGTATGGGCAGTCTATTCCAGAGTATGGGAAGTCTCTGGGACAGGAACCTATCCCTCCAGCATGTTTTGTTCATTGTGATGACAAGGTTTAGATTCCTGGAGGGTGTGGCTCTGAGAGACTTGACTAGTACCCCTATTCACTTGTATAGGGACTTATTTCTCTGTTGTGCACATTTCCTCTTACTTCTCAACAGGATTTTCTTTCTTTTGTTGTACAACCTATTAATAATAGCAGTCCACCAGGGTGCCTTGTTTTTGTGGTTTTACCTGGGTTTATTCCGGTCCAGTACTACTGTTTTTGTGCAGTTGTTTATATGGACATACAGGGCTTTTGTGTATGCCTCTGCGTAGGTTTCTTTATTTTCTGGGTTTGGGGGAGCTTGGAAACTACCTATGTGATCCCTTAATAGGGGTAATTTACCTTAAAAAAGTACTTAAAGTTTTTGATGAGGGTGGGGGGGGGCTAGTTTTACCTTTTTTTCAAGGGAGACTACTTTGTGATCTCATCTTACTTGTGAGGACATAACACTGGGGGGGGGGGTGCAGCACTCTTCCATATTTGTGACCACCAGATTATAGGTTCACAGTTGTTTATTAGTTTAATGACCACACAGGCCTTTTTAAGTCTAGCCATGCAGCCCAAATCTCTGACGAGTTCTGATACCCTTGATGAATGTAATCAGGGGCTTGGGAGATGAAACATTTACAAGCAGGGGCCTGGGAGATGAACCATTTACAGGTTGCCTGTGTCCATTAGAGACATAGGTGCCAAGCCAGAGATGAATTTCCTATTCCCCATCCAATTGTCCAACTTACATTTGAATTGGATTAGGGAGGAACTCTGCTTCACATGGATGGTGAGCCTGTTCCAGAGAAGGGGCAGCCTCTGGGATACATACCTGTCTCTTCAGCAGGTTCTATTTATATCACAGGAAGGTTTATGTCTTTAGAATGGGTAATTCTGGTGCTGTTTGTTCTGTGGATATGCAGGAGAGCCATCAGAGTGGGGTCTGACAATGCCCTGTATGCCAGGCATAGGTATCCTCTCAACAGCCTGTAGGATACAGAATACAGGGCTAGGGCCTTGAGGTGATCTGCATAGGACATTTTACTTATGCCCTGTATTATTGAGGAATCTCTGTGGACATTCCAGTTGTTGGATATGCTTGGTTAGGTACATACCAAAGGGGTCATTGTACTCAATGATAGGTCTGATGAATGCTGAATACAATGGAAAAAATGACTTCCTTGGACCTACATGCCGTACCTTTGTTTATAAGTTGCAACATAGAATGATTTCCTCACTACTTTAGACCTATTTTGGTCAAAGGCTAGATTACTGTCTATGTGTGTCCCTAAGTCCCTGACTACTGGATCAGCTCTAAAGGGTGGGTTGCCCATCAGGTTGAGTAGGCATGATCTTCCCTTGACGAAATCAAACTGGGTTGGGTCCAGTGTCTGGAGGTTTACTATATAATTATTGCTCATTTCCATGTTAATTCTTTCAATGGCTTTGCATATAAGACTAGTGAGGCTTATGGGTTTGTAGTTTCCGGGGTCTATAGATGGACCACCTTTGTGCAGAGGGATGACTGTTGCTGTTTTCCATTCATGAGGAATTAAGCCTGTTTGTAGGCTACAGTTAAATAGCAATTCCAGAGGTCCTGATAAGTCATGTTTCATGCTATTTAGAAGGCATCATGGGATATTGTCTGGGCCCATTGATACAGTATTCCTGGCCTTAGAGAGAGCATTAAGGACCTGTGATAGCAGGAGGAATTATATGTGATGGTATTTCCTGAGGAAAGGTTGAGAGGGTGAGAGGGGTAAAGTTGGAGCTGAATTTCTTGGCCAGTAGGTTTGCTATATCTTCTGGCTCAGTATAGGTGGCTCTATTTACAGTGAGCTCTGCACACAATTGTGTATTGCCTTTGAGGTTGGATATATAGCTGAAGAATGCCTTGTGCTTTTCCTTGGCCTGGGAGACCAAATTTACCTAAAATCTGGATTTGGTAGACTTGCTTTTGTCCTTTGCATTCTTTGTTTAGTTTGAAAGTGCTTTTATCCTGCTGGGTGCTGCACCTACTAATTTTTGCCATGATTTTCCTCCTTCTGTTATACAGCCTACTGATTTTGTGATTCCATCAGGGTGGCTGTTTTTTGAGTTAGTTCTGTACTTCTTCCTGGTGGGTACAGCTGCCACTATGCAGCTATTAATTTATGGGGCTTGAAATTTTGCATGGTTATCAATTAATAGCAGGAAGTTAGTCTTAGAGTAGTTCCTGAACATTCCAGGTTAAGCTGTGGATCCAGGTATTATTTTTACTTCAAAAGAGACCATTTTGTGGTCTGACCTTACCAGGGAAGAAATTACAGTAGGAGGTGTGCAGCACTCTGCCATATTAGTGAGGACCAGATACAGTACGGTTGCACTCCGGTTGGTATATTAACAATCTAGTCCAGAGAGTTTGTCTTTACGAAATCTAGGAATCTCTGTACCTGTACTTTTGTTGTCTTATAGGATTCCCAGTTAATAGTGGGGTAATTAAAGTTGCTCATGAATAGGGTATTGGGTTGGATGGTGAGTGTTTCCAGTAAGTTTAAATATATGGTATGGGTTTCTTGGATCACAGATGGGGGCCTATAGCTTGCAAGGAAGTGGAATTGGATTTTGCCTATGGTGATTTGAACATGGAGTAGCTCAAGTGCATTGTCCTGTTTGACCAGCCTTGAGGTATATTATTTTTGATGTAAATTGAGACACCTCCACCTTTAGTCCCTGTCTGTGTAGTAGCTGGTCTAAATGTGTGGAAGGCATTATAACCTTGCACTGTTAGTGTACTTTCTGTGGCTTTAAACCATGTCTCAGTGACCACATAGATATCAACATTCTCTAGAGTGAAGAGAACTTCTAGGGAGTGGAGTTTTTGTTTAGACTATTAGTACTGAGCAGTAATACCTTTAGATTTTCTTGGTTTTAATTTGCTATGTTGGAAGTTCTTTCATTTTGGCACTTCCTAAAAAAAGGACTCTGGGGGAAGACAGTATTTTAGCTAATATTCGAAATCCTAGAAGGGAGAAGTGCTGATCATCCCTGGCAAAGCAGCATGGTCTATTGACCATCTCATTCCATGCTGACAAATATTGCACCCCCTAAGAATGACACCAGAATCTATGCCAATTATTAAAGTCAGTCATCTTTTGTTTGTATCATGGCATCGTCCTTGGAGAAGGTAAAATGCTGCTCAATGTTAGGCTCATACCAACCTGGGACACATATTCTGAGAGCTCCATGATGTCTCTCGTCATATATATAGCAAGGTACATCTCAGGTCATTTACACCCACATGGAATATGACTGTGTCATAAAGGTACCTGTGGTCCAATGACCTGAGTGCATGCATAATGTGGCAGATCCTAGCCCCTGATAAGCAGTTGACTGTGACTTTCTCCTTACTCAGCCTGGTGAGGGGGACATCATAGTGCATCACAATGGAGTCTCCAGTGACCAGAATGTTGGACTGTGTGGTGGCTTGCCTTATGGGCTTAGAGGTGGAGGCTCCATGAGATGTGGCTGCATGTGTTAATGTGGGTGCTGTTTTGAAAGAGTGCATTTGGGGCTGCTGATGGTATTTGCTTTGTATACTTCATCTAGGAAATCTTTGAGGTTTAGGAAGGTTAGATTTAAGTGCCTCAGCATATGTGGGTCTATATATATCCACTTTGAATTGTGTGCAATGGCTGCAGTGTGTGTACTAGTGGCAATCTTATTGACATTAGGAGTACTTTTACATGAGAGCTTTGCCTCCAGTGACATTGTGTAAATACATCTCTCACATACCATATCAGTTTGCTTGAGAATTAACTGATTGTCAGTAAACATGAGGCAATTTCTACATTGCCTCAGGATGCCCATATCCTGCAATCTGGTAACAAAGATAATGGGAAAGTTCATATCCATGGCAACAGAAACTGTTTTATTGATTAGACAGTGGGGGCGAGAATATAAAGCAATGTCAGGAGTATTGGGTTTGCAGTGCTTGTCACTACAAACTAGTTGTCCTGTGTACAACTAGGTATTAGTGAAATGTCAATCATGCTTTTACAGGAAAAATGTCATTCAAGGTGTTTGTGTCTATAAAGGGCACTGCCAAACACTTGAGGGGAAACTAATAAGTAGACCCTGAAAATTTAAGGATGAGGTATTCAAGCAGATATTCTGAAGTTAGAAACAAATCAAACAGTACTTACTGAAAACAAAGAATTAACTTGTCGAGAATGATGAAAACTGGGGAGCCGCATGAATGGCTACTGCCTGGCTACTGCTAATGCTTGTCTCACCACAGCTTCACTCTGCTGAGATACAATGCTGCTTTTCGTCTTCTCTCACCAGAAACAAAACATTAGCACCGATCCCAAGATGAGAATTAGGCCACAGCCTGTTTGGTGATCCACAGTCTTGTCCCAGATGATGCAAGGGTCTGCAGGCTTGTTGTATCCTTTTCCTGGTAGATGCCTTGAAAAGCAACCAGACCAATTAGGAATGTCAAACACAGACACTCACTGCCCAACCAGAAACAGTCAGGAATCAATGCACTCTGTTCCTTCTCTCATCAGGAGCAGATTATAAGCACAAATTCCAAGCTGTCACCTATGAATCAGTTATTAGGCTTTCTGGTGATCAGCATTCAACAGGAAATAATGTCTCTGTGCTCCCGTCTCACCAGGAGAAAATAGAAGCACTAATTCCAAGATGACTACTGAGAGGCAGAATGTGGGCTCTCCAATAATTAGTGGTCTTGCAATAGATGTTGCAGATTTTAAAGGTAAGGTGGAAAAAACAGGTTAATATCATAAGCAATGTAGTGTGCACTAAGAGATAGTTTAGATATGAAAGAGGGGTAACTTAAGCTTTCACTATCTAAGTGGAGAGCCACTAATTTTAAAAGGGAAAGGGGGTGGGCACTTTGTATTCTGATTCTATGGAATACAGTGGGATGACCAGTAAATTTAAGTAGTTGAATGGGAGCGATTTCACAAAATGATAATGTTGTGCTTACTCACAACAGCCAATGAAAGGGGAGAGGGAAGGAGATATGTGGTCATATGAACATAAGGGACAGGCAACTAGAAAGACAGTTGAGTTTAAGAACACAAGAGCACCAAAGTAGGAGGGTGAGAAAAATTTTGTGTGACTCACAAGAGACACAGCTGTGGTCTCTTTCCTAGTGGAACTACAGAATAGCTGCTCCAGGGCATTTGAATTTACAAAGTCAAGACACCTTTGGGCCTGCATGATAGTGGTTATGTAGGCCTCCCAATTAATGGAGGGGTAGTTAAAATAACCCATGAGTATGGTATTGGGCTGGATGGTGAGTGATTCTAGTAACTTTAGGTATGTTGTATGGGTTCCTGGTTCATAGCAGGGAACCTGTAGCTAGCAAGAATATGATAATGGATTTTTCCCATGGTTAGTTGGACATGGAGTAGTTGAAGCATGTCATATTGTTTGACAAGCCTTGCGATGTGCTTATTTTTTATGTAGATAGATAGACCTCCACCCTTAGCTCTTTCAAGGGTGGTCGGAATGCATGAAATGCATTATAGCCATGTGCTGCCGAAGTGCTTTCCATGGCTTGAAAAATGTTTCATTAACTGCACAGATGTCAACATTTTCCAGAGAATGCAGTGCAGTTTTTGTTGAGGCTCTAATATTAGTCTCTTGGCACTTCGTTGCTTCTGCTGATTATGATTCATTATGTTTGATCAAAAATTAAACATGGAGCAACTCCTGCAGAAGGGTAAGCCAATATCAGGCATGCCAAATGTTGCCTCTAAAAATGTTGTCTGCTGGAACTATAGGACTTTTTGTCTTAAATATGTTTTGTTTGTTATCCAGCATTGTGAACTGTTATTCAGAAATATTCTTAGGGTAAGGGTTTTGTTATTCTCCTTAAGCATCTGCATCCAAACTCCCAGTCTCTCCTTGTTTCTTCAGCTTCCCCGTTTCATCATCATTCCTTTCCACTTTGAATTATAGGTTTCTGCTTGTGCTATGAATAGAAGTCTTAAATGTGTAGCTCTGAAGTACCCCTCCAAATCGGGTAATCCCAAACCGCCTTGTTCACTTGGAAGAATCAGCTTATCCCACTTAACTTTTGCCATCTTCCCCTCCCAGATAAAATCCTTCAGCTCTTTATTAATTACTATCCACAACTTCTCCTCTGGTTGATAAAAATATGACTGACCTGTGTATAAAAGTAAAGGGACTCGAACATTTTAACTGCTTGTACCTTGCTATCCATATCCATATAACAGGGCTTCCAATTTCTCAGTTTTTGTATTATCTTTTCCTTAGTCTCTTCCTACATATCCTTAGCTGCCACAGCAGAATCCTTTTTAACCCATACTCATAAGTGTATTATGTTATCATGCCCCCACAAATATGGATATTGCTGAACCAATTCATTTGTGGGTACATAATTTACAGCTATAGCATTTTGTTTTAGTTTCATAAATTTTGTATCCCAAAAAGATTTGAAACTGCCTCAAAATATTTCACAACATTGAAATGTCCTTTTTTTGGTTTTATCAGGTATAAAATAATATCTGCAAATAGAGGAGCCAGCTTTTCTTGGTTGAGGGTGGCTTATTTGCAGGGTGTTTGCCTTACAAAACACAAGGTGCAGGGTTGAGTCTAACAAGGATAATTAATAAGCTTTAAAATGGCTCGCAAGGGCAGTTAGCTTAGTACTAAACTATGAACCTATGAACCTATGAACCATACCAATTATATCATTGAATATCTGAGTATCTTATCTTCTTTGACAGTGGTTCTAGATAGAGTGAAAATAACCAAGGGGAAAGAGGACACCCCTGCCTGGTTCCTTTGCTCAAACAGAAATTATCAGAGAGGAACCCACCCACTTTAATTTTCGCCTCCGGTCCCTCATATATCCTTTTAATCAGCCTTTTAATTTTATCAGGGAATGCAAATGCTTCAATTGCCTTGCTCATAAACTCCCACCTTAATCTGTTAAATGCTTTATCTGCATCAAGACCCACCAACAGTCGTAATTTCTTGCATTCAGATTCAGTGTTCTGTTAATGTTGTCAAAGGTTTGCCTCCCCTCCACAAAACCACATTGATCCATGTCTATCAATTTTGGCATCACATTTGCTATTCTTTTAGCCATTATAGAAATAAACACTTTATAATCATGTTTAGGATTGAAATGGGCCTGTATGAAGCTGGATCTGATGGGTCTTTACCCTCTTTAGGTATTACAGATGCTACCACTTTCTTCCAGAAAGTTGGTGCTTCTCTTCCTCTTAAAATACTGTTAAACCTTCAAGACCTTCTTCCTAGCTTCCAAACTTCCACAGGAATACCATTTATTCCTGGAGACTTTCCTGCTGATTGCTTATACATCACCATTTTTATCTCATATCCTTCTATCCTAACTATTCATAATTGAGACTTATCTACCTCTAACCTTGGCATATTTAATACTTCCATAAACATTCCCATTTGTACCTTTTCTATCTCCATATTTCTCTGCTTTATACAGACTTTCATAAAATTTCCAAAATATTTCTAGTACTGCTACAAGATCTGTTATCTTCTTTAGGCTTGGTGACATACCTTTATACTTTCTGTTGCCTGAGTTGTTGCGCTAAAAGTATTTGTGCTTTGGCATTATTATCAAAAAACAGTTGCTTAGCAGCAATCTTTCTAAACTCTTGCATATTATTGAGGTAATCCTTTAGTTTCTACTTAGCACTTTGCAATTGGTCCTCTTCTTGTTCTGTGAGATTCCCTGATTTTGCAATACTTTAACATTTGTCAGTCCCTCTAAATAATTATTGTTCCTTCTTAACCATATCTCTCTTTTTTATTTCCACCCTATTTTTAAACTCCACTTTAATTTTATCCCACTCCCTAGCTATATTTTCAGAAGAAATGTCTGCCTACTCTAATAATTCCTGAATAATTTCCACTACCCATTCCTTAAATTCCTCTCTTTTCAATGGATAGGTGGGAAAGCGTCAGTGTCTTATTTTTATTTCATTTTATTTCATTATCCTGCATTTTTATTTTAACTATTATTGGCATGTGATCTGAAATAGTTACTAGATGCGTATCAAAACTTTCAGTTAAATACATATGTTCCTGTGAAATGTAAGTTCTGTCTAGCCTAGCCCAGTTTTTGTATCTTGGGGAATAATACATATGCTCACTCTGAACTCCTACTACTGAATTCACATCTTCCATGGCAAATATTTTCATAAATTTCTTTAAACATCTATCCTCCTTTGTTATAGTTCCCTTCTTGGTCCCCCAGGCACATCTTCCCTGCTGCAAATCAAATTCCATTCCCCACCTATAAGTAATATTCCTTGCCGAAAACTATAGCAGTTTTAGGTGGAATATAAATACATGCCAGTGTAATCCCCCTCCTTTGCCATTAGCCCCTTAGTGCTATGCATCTACCATTATTATATTTTTTATCCTTTTCTATCACTATTGGTGGTCCTATTGCAACTAATATAAATACTTCTGTTTTTCATTTGTCCTAGGTATTCCATTGAATAACAATCCTGAAAAACTTTCTTTATCATATTCACATGTTTAGTTCTTTAGTTCTTTCCAAATGTGTCTTCTGTAGCATGGCTGTTTACCCTCTATATTTTTAATATAGTTCACTACTCTTTCTTTTTTGTTTATACACCTGTGAGACCATTATCATTTAAAGATAATATCGAAAGGCTCATTGTGTTATAAAGTTATTATTCCCACCTTTTGTTTGTAACAATTTTTTGTTAAGTATCTGATTCCAGCTTTTGGGTTAAATGTACACACTAATGTTTGGTTGGTTGACCGTTTATACAGTTATTTCTCATCATATCCATATGAGCCTGTGTCACATCTTACAAAACATTTTGTTTTATTGAAAGCCCTCAAACAAATAAACAAAGACACTTCCAATACTCCCCAAAAACCTATTAATGTAATATTAACACACAAACCTATGTGCATATTCAAATATAGAAGTTTTATCTTCCTAACAGAAACAATTGTCCCAAAGTGACAGCCACACACACACAGACTTGGGTTAACCTAAAATGAAGTTTATCCGTGCCAAGATGCATGGTTTCTACTAAGTGTAGTCTGGTTTGTCTTATCTTTATTGCTCTCCCATAATGAGAAAACACTTGAATGCTTTCAGAAAAACATTATCTTCTAGCCATTGAAAGAAAGCCATTAAAACAGAAGTATTCTGTTTTTATTGCTCTTTATCAGATTGTCTCTCTGGAGACATGAGAACCAGATATGGGGTTGCTTCTACAAGTATTTATGTATGTATTTATTTGCTAGTGGCGAGCTTTATTATATGCAATGTTCTTTTTTATTTATTTGCTTTCGCTTAAAACTTGTTACTAGATAAAACCAAGACCCTTAATACAGTCATTCCCTATGCAAAAATGAGAAAAAGCACATTATTATTTCTCATATCATACTCTTTTAAACAGAATTGTTTTCTTTTTTAACATTGCAATGCCTCCATTTTTTTAAAACTGAACAAGGAGAAATAGATAAGAAGAAAAAAATAAATAGGGGCACCTGTTTATTTTAGTATCCCCATTACACTTGACAATAACTGAGAACTTTATAACATGCAGATCATACACTATACAAATATTAATGTTAGCAACAAAAGTTTGTTTTACTTACAGTTAATTATTTTCTTCCTCTTTCCCCTCCTAAATGCTCCTCCAAACATTAATGACATGAAGTAGGATATATGCTTTAGAGTCCCCTACGAGTTTAACAAAGTCAAAAAAGTCTAGTATTTCCAGGTTTTCTTTTTCTGTCATGTTTCGCAAATATAATTAATGCTTTATAATCCCACATTTACAGTATTTGTCAGTTAGTGAGTTGCTGGTTTTATTCCTGTTTATCTCCATCTCCCTTGTCTCTGCTTTCTTTCCAATGTACTCTCAATTCTTCTAGTCAGCTCTTATGCTTTTTTCTGTCTTTCAAGCATATTCTGTTGAAACATTGGAAAAGGTTTCACTGGCACAATCTCTCTGTGGTTTTTATTACCAGAAGAACAAGAGACAAAATCTCCTTCTGTTTCACAGCTACCTTTTTTGTTGGACAAACTTTTGTATTTCCTCTTTATCATGTTCTACATCAAAGAAAAAAAATTCCCTCCAGGAAAGAATATTCTGATGCCTGCTTCCTGATATTCCCTGATTAATGGAATAAATCTACTCCTCTTCTGCCTGGTGTACAGTAAGTAATAATTTTCCACAACCACTCTACTATCTCCTACTTTTAGTATTTTGTCCTTCTGCCACAGTTTTGTCAGAATCAAATCCTTCTTTTGGTAGGATTGCATCTTTACCATTAAACTTCTAGGTTGCTTTCTCATAGGCCATGTTTGGGGTGCATGCACATGATTTTCCCATTTGATTATCAACTCCTGCTATGAAATACCAGTCCAGTTGCTTGCTTGTACTTTCATAAAATTAATACAGTCAGTTCCTTTCAGCTTCTCTGGTGCAACAGCAAATCTCAGTTTTTCCCTGCATGCTCTGTCCTCCAATTCTATTATTTTTAAACATCTCTTCTTGAGCAGTCTCATAGGCAGCCAGCTTTTTCTTCATTTTGACCACTGATTTCTGCATTTTTTTAACCTCATCTGAATATCTGTTTAAAGCTTTCCATTTTATACAGCCTTTTGATATTTGAGTTGATATACCCCATCAGTGTTTGGTCTGTTTTAATCAGCTTTGATTACATATGACTTATTTTTTTCCTCTAGATTACTGGAAGTCACATCTTGCAGCAAAGCTGGAGCTTGCACTGCTTTTTGCTGAACAGCTTGCAGGATTCTTCCCAGTCAGTCTTTTTTCTTCACCTTTTGTGGTTGACTTTCTTTCAGATTCTCTGAATTTTTTACCTACATCCAGACAGTGCACTTACTAGCCAGTTACTGAAATTTACCCCAAAATAAGTTCACTGGCTCTCTCTTTTGAGTTTCTGTTTGCACACTTGCAGAGCTGAAATTAAGCTGTAACTCAATGTGTTCCCATCTTGGAAGTCTTTTTTTATTTAATTTGATCCCAGTCTCAGTACATAAGGTGCTGAAGATTTTAAGGTCCTGCTGAAGGGTTTGGGTATTATAGAGAGACTTGAAAGAACTCCCACTCTGTGTTCATTTTCAGACTTAGTTAGCCAGAGCTCTTGGTTTTCAGGCTGGAGATGAGAAAAGTAAATACCAAAAAAGAAGGGGGTTGAGCACTAAACTCTGGGAAACACTACTGGATATCCTCAGACTTTCTGATGAGGATCTTGATATTCACACTGTATGTTCTATGTATTTTAGCCAGTTTGATATCCACCTTGCAATATAGGGATCTATATGCAAAGCCATAAGCTTAATTATAATGCCAGCATGTGGTATGGTGTTGAATGTTTTTGTCAGATCAAGATACACCAAATGAACAGCGTGACCACTGTTGACTGCCTGTGCAGCCTTCTTAAAGAAGTTAATCATATTCATTAACCAAGGTTGTTCCTTGACAAAGCCATACTGCTGAGGGTCAAGCCTAATAAGATTTTCTTTACATAATAGTTTATGAGGTTAGTTATAATCCATTCCATGGCATTGTGGATGAGTATCATTAGGTAGATAGGTCTATAATTTCCATGGTCAGTGATAGATCCATGTGTATAAAGAGGTATCACCACAGTGGGGAACACATATCTAGGGACAAAACCTGGAACTAAATTTAGAGGTTAAACAGTTTATAGAGCATCCCTGCCAGAGCATGCTTAACATTATTTATTAGGCAGCTAGGTATATTGTAAGGCTCCATGGGAGGGCATATTTGTAGTCCTAGAAAGAAACTTCAGTACATACTCCTTTGAAATAAAGGAAGGTTTAATGGATTCATGGATGTGTGAACTTTGGGTAGAAGTTTCTGAGGTGAAACTGGCACTGAATTTGTTTACTAGTATATTGGCAATGTCTTTTGGGTTAGAGTAGGAAGTGCCATTTTGAATAAGCTCATGGCAGTGTTGAATATTATTCCATAGTTTCCTACCATGAATAAACAAGTATTAATAATTGTCCTTGGCCTCAGATGCCAGCCTAAGTTCATGGTGGTTGCTTTAGTAGCTCTGTTAGTTTTCTTTAAGTTCCTAATAATATGTCTGATACTATCCCTGATGTGAGTCAGGTTTTGGATCTGCTGTATAATTTCAGAAGTTTTTGTTTCTTTTATTGCAAAGTTTATTTGTGTCAGAGGAAGGATGTAGCTAGGTATAATCAGTGTACTCAAATGAGTAATTTTTTTCTGAGCATCTCTTAATGTCAACACTCACAAAGTACAGAATGTTTAGAACTGTGTAAACAAATATTTGCTGTATAGAGGTATACAAAGAATTATTGTGCAAAAGAATATACCTCCAAAACTGGCGTTTTATGGATATACATTATAACAGTTGAAAACAATGTGCCTCTTTCTATGTATCTGGGGGTCGCATTTTGAGGGTTAAGTGCATTTTTAAAGTGATACATGGGTAGTGGGGGCATCAAAATTAGGTTCAAGTACAAAATGTAAATCTCTGGTTACACCCCTGTGTTGGAGGACCACCAAGGGGGTTTGTTTTTGAATTCCAGTTGTATATTGTTCCTGTTGGGAATGCCAACTCTATGCATTTATCTAAGTGGGCATAAAACTCTTTTGTAAAGTGGCCTGCTGTGTCATTGCTGGAGCTGTTACTGTTATGAGTGAATTTTAAAACCTTGTCATAGAACTGGATGAGGGCCAAGTATCTGAAATACCTACTTATGGGGCTTTTGAGGTTTTGAAAGTGAAGATTGCAAGTTTATTGTCCAATTTAATGGGAAATTAGATATCAGGGGAATATTGCAGGAGGTAATTATCTTTGTGAGGACCAGTTCAGGAATATTATGTCCTCTTTTGGGTTTATTAACTATTTTTTTCCAGGGAGATTTTGTTTATTAAGTCCAGGTACTTCTGGGCATACTTTACATTGGCTGGAGAGATGTTCCACTTTACCAATAGATAGTTAGTCTTGCAATATAATTGAATTCTTGTTAATAGGGAGATTTCCAAATATATTTAAGAATCCTAAATGATCGGCAAGGGTCATGGAGGGTGCCCTATACAAACTATAAGCTGATAGTTTGCACTATTTGGATGATCTGAAGTTCTGTTAATTTGGTTTATGGATCTCTGAGAATCTTCCTGAAGGTGATATTGTCCTTGACAAATATGGAGACACCTGCAGTTGCAGTTGGACCTGAAGGCATGGTAGGTGCAAAACCCAAGTATAGACGGAGTGCTGTCTTTACAATTAAACCAAGTCTCAGTAATTACACAAATATGGATGTATTTCAAATTCAAGATAGCCTCAAGACTGGGCAGTTTGTTAAGACATCTTGTATTGAGAAGGACCACTTTAATTTGTTCCTGTTTTGGAATAGATATGTTACCTGAATTGAAATGTTTATTGGCTGGAGTCTGTCTAGAAAGGCACTATAGGAGGGTAGCAAAGGCTTTAGCCAGTATGTAAAAGCCTCAGAATGAGGGGTGAGGCCATCATTTGTTAAAAAAAAAAAAGTTGGACTCTTCAGTATCTAATATCATGTTGACATATACTGGATCCCCCCTAAAATTATACCAATTATTTAACCAGTTGTGGAAGCCAATTAAACAAGTATCATTCTTGGGAAAGGAAGGATTCCACTCAGGACCAATGTATGTCTCTCTGCATGGCCCTTGGGAATTTGCAACCCAGGTCATTCTCTCCACTTGGGCTGCCCCAAGTCATAGTTATACTTGTCTGGAATAAGGGTCTTTAGAGCCCTTGTGAAATCACTCATGGCCCCTAAAAGACAACTCCCCAGAACCTTTGCTTTGTCCATCCTCTTAAGTGGAAAGACTGTGGGTCTAACTGAGTCGTGTCACTGCAACATTCTTACCAGTAGATGTGAAGAGAGTCGACTCTTGTTGACTCTGCTGTGAGTATGCAGGAAGGAGTAGATGTAGAAGAGTTTGGTAAAGATGATTTCTTGTCTTTTTTACAGCTTCAGTGTAGGATGTTTTAGAGCGGCATTAATCTGACTATTGTGGAAGTGTGTGCTGCTGCTTCTAGTCTTTGGGGTTTTTTTTGCCAGACAGAAGCTCCGGGTTAGTTACATAAATGCAACTCTCACGATACAATTATTTCCATTTAGTAAGCATTAGTTTGTTATTTCTGAGCATAAAGCAGTACACTGCCTGAGGATACCAAATGCTAACAAATCGGTAACAGAAGGAATGCAAGATGGCTGACCTTCCATTATTGTCTAGTAATTCATGGACTTGATTGAAAAGTACATGGAACAAATGTTATATAATTATATGAGAGAGATTATGGAGGGAAGTAATTAAAACTATTTATCTCATGCAGGGCTACAATGAGTGATACAGAAGAATTATATGTAGCTTGGTGTGATGCTTAATAGAGGAAGAAGCACTAATTCTATGAAGTGTGCATCAGGAGAATTAGATTTGTGGAATAGATTTATGGAGCACTCATGGCTTTTGCTATTCTGTGCAATTATGGACACTTATTCACTAAAATGGCAACTGTGGAAATGTGAGCAACATGGAGCAGCTGCTGGCTGTTTGGAAGACACGTCAGATATCACAGAGCAAACTGCAGTTTCAACATGCAGCTGCAGGCAGCTGTGGCCCATACAACCAGCTCACTTTACAAAACTTGGTAGAACGATTTGCAATAGCACTGGAGAAACCCAAGTGAGTTATACCAACACTGATACTATTCAAGATTCTAAAACAATCAGGGGCCTGGAAATGACCCAGTTCCCCCTACACTCACTAGATTAAACCAGTAAACTGTTCTTAGATTTCCCTAAAGCACAAAACGTGGGCAGTTATCACAGAAAACTCAGTAAAAATAAGAAAACACATCTCAGATCTCAGCAGGCTTGGTATTGAAATCAAGTCCATTTAAATTAGGTTACAATCAGTTACTTAAAGCTATCTTTTTTCAAATTGTATTAATAACATAACCAACTTTATTGGGCAGGCTGGCTTGTGAGCAACTGGGCAGGGTTAAACAAATACAAAGTACATTTGCAGTGGAATACATCGTTGTCTAGGCAATATGCAGTCAGTCAAGACAGCTGCTCATGCACCCAAGAAGTAGATGACGCACAGTCAGAGACAATCATTTGCATGATCAGGAGACAGTCCGCTTACATATTTATGAAGTAGTGATTCACACTGTTGTGAAGACAATAGTTCTCTGATTTGTGAAATAAATGATTCATACATTCAGTTATAGTTTTACACCAAAGAGCCACAACTCTGCAGACACTGGTGCTGGAAAACCTGTCTGATGCAAACAAAAATGTGAACTCTAACATTTCATTTGACATTTGACAGGACTAGGTACAGCTCTCCCTATACCATGTCTAAATCAGTAGTATATATATCCTTCTGCACACAACCTATTGTATTTACCTTTTCCTCACTGAACCAGTTTCATATAACATTACTCAGGGTAATCATTCTAAGTCAGTTCAGCACAATTCTTTCATATTCTTTAATACCATACAACTCTGCCATTTCAGAACATCAGTGAATAAAAGATTTAGACACACAAGATGGATTAAACGGCTGCAGCCATGCATTTACTGTCAACTAACCTACTGATTAAAAATAATTATTTCAGGAGACGTGCACAAGGCGGGAATTTCAGGGAAGCCATCTTTAACTGTATATATATACCATCTCAGTACTACACAGCAGGCAGCACTGTTGATATCTGGCCCTTAAATATTCATATCAGCCCACAACAGTTCCAGTTCCTTGGGCCACCTTACAATCTGCCAGAGAAGGGTACCAGGCTGAAAAGTCCCCTGGCAAGGACCCTTTGGTACCACCTGCTCTGTATGAGGCCCAGCTAGTAAGATCTGTAACTCCCTTTACATACCTTTAGCCTTGCATACTGTTTCTGCCTTCCGCCACAGAAGGGAAGAGATGTGATCTCCTTACTTCTGCCAAGCACATCTCCTGCAAAGGGACCCTCAGCCCTATATTGGCTAACCTCATTGGTAATTCTGAATTAAAAAAAAACTCTAAACCTTCCTTCAAAAGGTGAACCCCATGCTTATCATTCACCAAAGTAGGCAGTGTAAGTACCCCCTCGCTCTGAAGCAATTTATCCAAGGTGGTGTTAATTCTGCACCTCAGTCTTTCAACTTCTGCAGTGCACCTAGCCCCCTCCAGTTTATGCACTGTGCCACCTCACACCAACTTATAATGATTCATGGTCAGTGTTCCTTCATTAAATTAACTTCTTTGACAGGTAAGTCCAACAATTCTTTAATGGGTGCCTGACAAATGTCATTACCCCCAAGTGTAATAAAATGGCTGCAGGCTCCCTACCTAACCTGGCTGTTTGATGCAGCACCTGCCTAAGCTGTGGCCACCTCATGACAGACATCCCAGAACATTCAACCCTGCATGCCTACTGCCTTTGGGCCACAGACCATGGGCCCTTCACCAAATGTGACCATCACCATAACCTCTTGATGAACAGATGTCTCACCACACATGCATATCCAGGTATCTTCTGTAAGTGTGCTGTAGAACAAAAAGAAGAAAGCATTACAGTAATCTATTCCTAACATAAACTTGCATTGGAGTCCCACCATCCAATTTCTTAATATCATTTCTGATGCACCTTTCCTGTGGGACTACAATGCTGCCCCTATCCTAAAGGAGTGTGGCATGTACCTGTTCTTATCCAACCCATTAAGCTCAACTGTCTTCTGATGTACTGCCTTCAATGGGTCCTGCATCAGTGGATCCCCTTGTGGTGGCAGAAGAGTCATCCAGGTTACATGCCCCTCTGTGCCTCATACTTGCCCAGCACTTCTGCCAAATCCCAGGTCAAATCTGCTAAATTAAGGATCCAAACACATTGACCTTTTCCTTCCTGATCCATTTTGGACCTGGTTACATAAACTGAGACATCCATTTCAGACACACAAATATGTTCAAAAGGTAGCAGCAAAGGCTGATCCTTCCATTTATTGACCTGCACCAATTCAGACCATATAAATCCCATATAAAAGGGCATAATAAAACAGGCTGTAAATAACAAGACCTCATATGGAACTGTGCAGACCCTTGGCATGGCATCCCACTATATCCACAGCAGTCCAGGCCATAAGAAGCAC
This sequence comes from Protopterus annectens, assembly GCF_019279795.1. Taxonomy (NCBI): domain Eukaryota; kingdom Metazoa; phylum Chordata; order Ceratodontiformes; family Protopteridae; genus Protopterus; species Protopterus annectens. The sequence goes on from NC_056739.1 coordinate 222,491,596, forward strand.
CTCTTATTCTGATTCTTTCGGCTTTGCCTTCCCCAGCCCTTGAACATTGCACACACTTGAAAAAACTTTGCCAAATCACCTCAACCCTGGCTTGATGAAGACAATCAATTGCTGATAACGTGCATCTAGCCTTACTATGACTCCAGCCCAAATTCTTCATAAGTAACAGATATGTTCTTGTCTGATAAGGCAGAATGGGCCAAGTTGCTTCCTACTCCAGAGTTATCCTAGTTTTAAGAAAATGTTGTAAACATCGCACATTAGCTTTGTTCTTGTACTATAGGAATTACATATTAACCACCATTCTCATTCACCCATATGGCTCACAAGTTACCTGGTACTTGATCTATCACTGGAGATTTATTTGGAGATAGACTTCTGAAACAGGCCGCACCGTAAATGAGAAAGGGAATCTATGAATGAGTTATTCAAACCTGGTACATGCAGTGCATTGATAGAGACCTTCAACATTGAACACCCCAAATGTCTAATCATTCTACCTACATCTGCTTTACTCCCCAGCTGGTTTTAGACAGTATGAACCACACAGTTGTTATCAGAATGCAGACATATTGCCCAATTTCTCATCTGCTCTCTCCACAACTCTGAGGCTACCACCACTAGGAAAAACTCTAACTCTGTCATTCACACTCTTTCCCTGTTATTAATCCCTTATGGCCATGATGCACTAAGCCAAGAACCATTAAAATAGCCCCAAAAGCCAATGGCTCTTGCAGCATCTATAAATATTTCCAAAGAGTTTTGGTTTACATCTTGCCATATTGTCATACCATTGAAATCATTAGGAAATGTAAAGCAAACCGTTAAATCTTTTCTCATCTCCTTGGATATGCTAATCATGTTGTGTAGTTTCCTATAACCTGACCATTTCACAGCCAAATGCCTTATGAAGGCCTTGCCCATTAGGATAACTGCATGCAAAATTCTTCAAGCCTGTCATTGACTAAGTGACATTTTCCATTGCCCCAATACCTGCTCCAACCTTGAGCACAATTTCTGTACTTTATTACTTGACAACCTGCATAAACACTTTGCACTGTCAATCTTAATACCCAAGAATGAAAGCTTAGTGGCTGGACCCTCCAATGTTTCGCCTTCAAGGGGACGCCCAGTTGCTTGAGCAACTGACAGAAAGCTTCCACTGTTCACTTAAATTCCAGCATATCTCTCATATCCAGAAAAAAGAAAATCATTCAGATAATGTACCATGTTTTCCTCACCTACCCTCAGCACTGCCATCCAATGTCAAATGGTACTAAATTTCTCAAATGCAGCACAAGCAGTGAAACAACCATTGGCATGCACTTGTCCATGTAGAAGTGCCTTTCAAACCACACTTTACTTGCTCCCCCACCCATTTCACATCTGTAGTCCCAGCTTACCCACCTCAGAAAAATGGTGGATCACTATGACCTTGCTCACAACCTGTTGTTTGCAGGTTATGGATGTTTTCTGGGTTGGTATAGTATAAAATTAAATCCAGAACATAAAGCAGTTGTTTATGGACCAAGAATTGAGACACGTGAAGAAATGGGCATGATTGTGGAACAAACTTGGCTTTACTCCGTGAGTCAACATTATAGAGACAGTTGTCAAACCAGTTAAGATCAGGAAGTGTTTTGATCCACAGGATTTCAGTTAAGCAGTCTTGAGGGAATGCGAGTTGGTTCCATGGTCCCCTGAGCCAGGTATTTTTCAGTGCTTGAAGATGTGAGAACAGTTTTCCATTTGGAATGACCACTGGAGAAACATTCTTTATTAATATTATTTAGTATGACGTAGTACTCATTCAAGTTGAGAAAGAATCTATGCTACTGAGGAAGTAGCTCAAAAAACATAGATTTGTCAGCTTTCACAACATTTTTTTTTTCATTTTAAAGAACCTTGTGACTGCATCTTCTGTGTTACTTTACTATGATGTAACTAAGTTGTATTGCATGTTGATGCTAATCAGGCAAATACTGGAGCATTGCTTTTCCATCAAAGAAATACATTACCTGTGTCTCCAGGGTAATGACTGATTTCCAGAAATTAAATGCTCACACAGAAAAAGAAAAAGAGCTTTTGGCTATTGTTTTTGGATGCAACAAAGTATTGAATACATTTACAGCAGAACAGTTTGTACTGGAAATGTCCACAAACTGCTTCAATGTATTTGCAATCAAAAGCTACTGCACAGGATATCTCTAAGCTTGCAAAAAATGTTGCTGTCCTTACTAAAATTTGACTTAACTGTTTACAGATGATATTATTATACACATGATAAAATCAGAAAGAGACATTAGTGTTGTGGAATATTTTAAGACAGTTTCACATCTTCCCAGGATACAAAACTAATGAAGATAAAACAAAGGCAACAGTGGTAAATTATGTACCCACACATGAATTGGTCCAACAGTATCCATATTTATGGGGACATAATAAAATGAAGTATTTAGGAGTATGGATTAGAAATGACTGTTGTGGCAGCTAAGGATATGTGGGAAGAAACTAAACAGAAGGTAATACAAAAACTGAGAAACTAGAAGCTTTGTTATATGGACATGGATACTAAGATACAAGAAATTTAAATGTTTTGAGTCACATACATAGTCTTATACACAGGTCAGGCATATTTTTATCAACCATAGGAGAAGCTGTGGATAGCAATTAAAAAAGAGTTGAAAGTTTTTATCTGGGAAGGGAAGACAGCAAGGGCCAAATGGGATAAGCTGATTCTTCCAATATAACAAGGCAGATTAGGATTTCCCAATCTGAGGGGGTATTTTAGAGCAACACAGTTAAGGCTCTTATACATACCACAAGCACAAAACTACAATTCAAAGTGGAAAGGAATGATGATACAGGAGGAAGCTCAGGAAATAAGGAGCGATTGGGATTTTGGATGCTGACACTTAAGGAGAACAACAAAAATCATACAGAGTATTATATTCATAAAATAGCAGGGAGTATTCTAAGAACTAAACCAGGGCGAGAATGATAAAAAGAAATTCTGCCAATAGGGGTGACTGTGGTTAAGCATACAGATAATAGGCAAGAGGGGCTGGAATTTATTGGAGAAAACTGGCAATGGTACCAAGGTATTGGGAGCAAATAACTAGAAAGAGAAAGGTAACAGAATGGGAAGAGATCAAGAATTTATTTGGACTACAGGTTGGAGATTGCCTTCCCTATCAAGGATTGATATTAGAGTATAGGCAAAGAGAAAGAAAACGGGGCTCTTAAATGAAAGATCAGCACTGGTAGAGTTTTTAATAGCATCTAGAACAGAAGCCTGAAGAAGGATTAATTAGTAGAGCATATAAAATATTGCATGATAACTAAAGAATCAATCAGAGGAGCTTAGAAAGGATTGAGAAGAGAGACTGGATAAGCAACTCACAAAGACACAATGGGGGATATATGTATATCTCCCAAATATGCAATAAAGTCTAGAAGATTTAGGATCTTTGCTTGGAAGTGTTTGCATAGGTATTTTTATACCCCAAGTAGATTCCAAACAATTTTTCCTCAGGTAGATAACAAATGTTGGAGGTGTGAAAGGTGGCTGGAAACATGTTTTTTAGGAGTATAGTGAGCTGGCAGACTTTAGGAATTCCCTGCAGACCTCTGTGTTGGAGACTCTGGGTGAGTGGATTGGATTGACTGGGGAGATGATTTTTTGAGCTATGACACAGAATCGGAATTGCCTAGACATATTAAAGCCTTGCTGAGTCTAATTATGGTGGCTGTTTAAAAAGCAATTACTAGAAAATGGAAATCAAAGTCTAAATCAACTTTACTAGAAGTAGTGAATATAGTAACAGAGATAAAACAACTGGAAATGGGATCTTTAGAAAAGGGAAGGAGCAGATTACATAGGAAAAAATGGGAATTGTGGGAACAATATATGCAGAGAATGAACGAGGTTTAAGAGGCAGGATTTGAATGAGCCATATGATGCTTACCTGACAATGACTGGATAGGTTATAAGTGATTAATGTTTGCAACTACATTTTTCCAATGGTGTCTGTGATGTATAATGTTTACAACTAAAGTGGTGTCAATGTTTGTTTTTCATTTATATAAATGTAAGATTCCCTATGTGATAATTTAATAAAGATGTTTATTGGGGAAAAAAAATTTGACCTAACAGCAGCATATAAGCCTGACAAGGAAATACACATAGCTGATGCTTTGTCAAAAGTATATCTCAAAGAATACAGGGAAAAACTTGTTTTGTGACTTGGAAGTGATGTCCATTGTGTCTTACTTGCCAGTGTCTGAAGAAATTTTACAAAACATAATCCAAAACCAGAACAAGAAACTGAAATGCAAGTTTTGATTTTTGATATGGTATAGTTAGGATAGTCAGATAAAAAATCCACTTCCCATCCACATATGTTATACTTTTCATATTTCACATGATTCATGAAGCACATCTGGCTGTAGGTAAGTGTAAAGAGAGAAAAAGCACAGGATAAAATGTTCTGGAGTAGTAAGTCTCATAAAATGGAAATGATGGTCAAAACTGCCAGTTTTGCAATGTTTCACAACGGCAATGCCAAATGAGGTTTGGCAACAAACCAAGTTGTCCCGGGACATCTTCAAGAGGGGTTAGGGTGATATATTAGTGGGAATTAAGTGGGTTGGGGAGGTGAAAGGGTTAAATGTAGGGAGGAATGATTGGGAGGAAATGAGGTAAGGATGGGAGGGGCTTAATGGGTTTAGACAAGTGTAGCTGGGTAAGTAATCACATTTTGGCGTGAACTTGCTTGGCAAGTTTATGTCCCAGACAACCTTGGTAATGTGGTGGACAAGTAGGCCTGGAATAGAGTAGGGTGGCAGGATGGAAGCTTTAGTAGGGCCCTTAAGGGAAGTTTTGGTTAGTATTCTCTCTTTTTTATTCCATTTAGAGCCGTTTCTGTGTTACTGCCATCTCCGCTTTGGATGCCGGGTGAAGAGTATATTATTTGTGGATGGTAGGGCCATGGTTTTAGTTCTTTGGTTATTTCAGGTCAAAAGTGAAAGAAAAAAAAAAAGAAGGTTTGGAGGAGGAAGAAGAGGTGCATAGAGAGATAGTGGTATCTGATAATAATGGGGTTTGCGGTCGTTGGAGTGACTTCCCGCATGGGGATGTAGTTGGGGGGAGCAAGGAGCTTTTCATTTGGCTTGAAAATGGCTATAAATTGTCTTTTTTTTTAGCTAACCTGAAGGCAGACATAGGTGGAAGCACACTGGCACCTTACACTTCCTTTTTTTAGCTGCGTCTCCTGACAGGTTGTCGTCCGTTAGTGTTACCAGTGACATTTTGGTTGGCTGCAGGATAGTTTGCTGACAAAGTTTTTAATTGAAGTACAGGAAGTACAGTTTAGTACTGGTTAGAGGTGGTTTTCTTTGGAGTAGAACTGGCAGGTTGGTATCTAGCTAGGTATTAAAAAAAAAAAAAAAAAAAAAACTAAATAATACATACGCAAATAAGGAAAGCTTGAAGGTCGGTGTTGCCAGGCTGGATTGCAGGTGTGCGGTGGTCTGTTGATTGTACTTCAAGAATACTGTTTCCTTGCTGTGAGTGCTGTGACAGTGAGGTTTGTATGTTTGCAGCGAGGTTCTTTGATGTAAGGGGACTTTGCATGCACTGATTGCTTTCGTGGCTTTGGGGTGCTTGTGTGTTTGTGTATTTTGATTGCTGACTGGGTTCTCGGCTCGTTGGTGGTTGTGTTGTGGGGAATTTTGCTCCAGGGTGGGATTTTCTGTTGGGTCTGTCAAGCATGCTCAGTTTGAGGTGTTTCTCCTCGATGGGGCCTGAATGGTTTTGCGGGCTTTGGGCAGATCAGTGTGATTGTTGTTGCCACACATGTTCGGTGGCAGTGACAGAGGGAGGGTTGTGGCCATTGAGTTGTTTAGGACTGTGCTGAGCCATGGGACACTTGACAGTTTCATAGGGCAGACGCTCATCTTTATCTGTTACTGAAATTACTGTTAATTTCCTGCTTTGTTGGCTCATAGGAGAAGATTGCTTTGGTTGCTGTTCCTCTGATTGTTGGTTAAAGCCGATCGTGACTTGTGGACGGTTTGCTTGGCTGTAGTGGGGAGGTAACTGCTGTTTGGTGATACCGGATGCTGTGCTTATACTTATAGTGCTTCATCTAGTGGATTTCAGGATACAAGCAATCGCTTTGATTCACTAACATTTTATTTACAACCTTTTCTCTACAGTTGTACTAGATTTATTATGACGATTTGTTACTGACATTACTGTGCATTCCCTGTATCTATTTCCAAACTAGGTTATTAACTCGATATGAACCTTTCAAATGTTGTTACAAAGTGATGTAAATGCTGTATTTACTTCAGTAGGCCTTACATAAGAAAGTGAGAAAGCCTGTTGGATTTTAGACCACTGTTTCTTCAGTCAGGGATACAGTCTAGTTTGTTTTAAGGAGGTCTCTGGTCTGTCGGTCAGTCGGTTTCTTTGCTGGTCATTTCCTATAGAAATAATAATCGGAAAACAGGATTAAACTCAAGACTCTGGAAATGTGAGGCAAAGATTTTAATACAGTGTCGTAATGTTTTTTTATTTTTCCATAATAAACTTAAGGGGGAGAAAACTGACTGGGCTCCAGAAAACGGGAGTGCAAATAACACCTTAGATAGGTTTCCCCTGGTGACAAGTGCTTTCATGCAAGTGTAAGTTGGTGTGCAGGCTGGTGGTAGGGGTCTGGTATGGGACTTCCAACAGTCAAGGAGTTAGATAGACCAGCGAATATTTTTTCATGGGCTGTCAGCTCCTGCGATGATGGTTTTGTCTGAGCTTGCATGGTAGGGCCTGGAGTCGTTGTTGAGGGAGATGAGTTTGAACTTGTGGGCTCTATGCACTGTAGGTGTAGCCCTTGGTGCTAGCAAGCATATACTTTCTTGGAGGGTGCAGTAGCTCAACTGTTACTTGCCATTGGAAGGTGTTTTCAGACATGTTTTACTTAGCAGTTTTAGACGAGGGCTCAAACAGGTCTGGCCCTGCTCGGCAATCATAGTACTGAAGGGCGGACAGGCGAAGATGGGGGGGGGGATTATTGAGCAGCATTAATCTTTTGGGCCTGATTCCAGGGGTAAGTGGGTTACTAGTGTGATATTACTTGGTGTCTCATATTTGTACACGTGTTCCGCAGCATGGAGGCTAGTGTTCTTCATTTTGGAGACAGAAGGTCTGAGGCAAGGTTGGGGGCTATGAGGACTGTTTTCACAAAATAAGTTATTTTGGGCCATCCAGTGCACTATTGCATGTGGTAAGGAAATTTCAAGGTAGCTCATGTAGCTTGTTATTTACATTTTCCTTGATGTGGGGGTAATATACGCAATTGGTAGATTATTTCACACTTTGCATTTAATGGGCATAACTTGGGTTACTGCAGTTGTGTTCCGGGGTTGTGGTGTGCACAGTATATTCTAGCTGTAGTCCACTTTGCTGCATTTCATGGCTGTGTTCTGAGTAACAGTACAGTTAATGATGTTGACATAAGACTGTTATGGTGGCACTATGCTCCTTGGTAGGCATAGGAGGTTTGATATAGGATGTGAAGAGGGAATCTTGGCAGTGCTCAGTGAATGGAATTATGGTTTAAGGGGCAGAGTGCTTACAGTTTCTTTTCTGTTGTAGATCATTCTGGAGTGGTGCCGGCCATTGGAGGGAGGTAAGGAGGTCGCAAAACAACAGCATGGAACGGATGGTTGATCAAGAGTTGCGCACGGTGACTTCACAGTTGATGGAAGCATAGAGTGGATATCAGTCAGTGTCCAGAAGAAGAGTGTTTGAAAGGTAATGGTGCCTGTTGTTTTTTTTTTTTTGATAGGAACTTGCTAATATGGTGGTTTGGTGTAGGCTGCTTAATCAGTGGGAAGGTTATCCAGTGAGGCTGCTGAGTTTGTGTTACTCTCTGGTTTGACGAGAGTTGGTCTTGTTGGGAGATGGACGTTACTGCAAGGGACGTTAGGATTTGGGGTTGTACGCAGACAGGTCACAGATGATGGTACTGGGTTGGGTGTTTCAGTGGCCTCATTGTCATGCAGTGCGTTTGCAAACAAGGGAAGTAGGTTGCTGCAGGGGATGTCCCTGTAACTAGAGGGGAGTGCGCATAGGTCACACATGAGGAGCGTAACAGGAGCCACACAAGTGTATTTTGAAGGTGATGGAACTGGTAGGGGTGGATGTTCCATTTATTAGAGTGGTGCACAGGAGTATACAGGTAAGTTGATTTTCTTGAAGGCTCATTAAGACACATCAGTGTGGGATGCAGTTCAGGGTAGTGGAGAGTATGTGAGGGGGAGTTATATTGGGCAGGATACTCTGGGGTTGGGGATTGTTATGGGGAGTCTGGGGTTGTTATAAGTGGGGTGAATTCAAAAGATATTCATAGGGTCACAGGAAGTTTCTACCCTAACTTTTATGCGCAGGACGTGTTTCTTCTCTTAAAGGGGGACATGGTGGTGCATTTGGGGTGATTTCCAGTTACCTATTCAGTTGTTCAAATTGTGTTTGTGCAGTAGTTGGAAGGTTGAAACTAGCCATTGTTTAGGTTGACTGTGGGAATTTGGGGATCTGTTATAAGGGGATCATATTGGTGTCTTTTGGAGTACTTCGTTGGGATGTCTTTTGGAAAATGGATAGGAAAATTGATTGGGATTTCTGTTCCTTAACAAATGAGGTATGTGATCAGTTGGGTGTTATAATTTAAAGGGGTTGGGGTTATGGTTTGTTGGAAAGATTAGGGTTTATTTCAATTGTTTAATATGCCACTGCTATGGTTGGTGCGTTTGTGCTGCTAAAATGCCATGTTGGTCGTTTTAATGTTTAACTGCTTATAACTGGATAGGGGGTGTGAGGACAGGATTGCTGTTAGATTAAATTTTGAAAAGGTTGAGGCAGTTTGAGAAGGAATGGACTTTCATTATTGGTGATGAGGTGATTGGTTGAGATAGGGAGTTCAAGGGTTACAGTTTTTGATAGTTTATGTTGGGCTGTATTTAGTTTTGGAATGTGTGAGGGTCAACAAAGGCTAGGATGGTCATTATGTGCTATGCTTGTATTGGATAGTTGGTGGGATTGGCAGGATAGTTCTGGACTTTGATATAAGGCTGCTGTTAGGATGATGGTAGGTAATTGCCCTTCCATGGTTCCCTCTGGTATTGGGTCTAAGGTTTTGATTGCCTAAGATGGGTAAGGTCCTGTGGGGCTCATTACAAAGTTAATACTGGTAGTTGGAATGAATGAGAAGTTAATATACAGGAGTTATGCAAATATATGGTTATTTTAGTATTGGGAAAGGGATTTTTGATTTAACTGTTAGTCAAGTGGCGGCTTGTGGTGTTTATAGGACAGGGCTTTTGAGGGCTGACAGGGATCCAGTTGGGTTTATAGAAGAGGGGTACACCAAATGATGTTTGACTGAATCACCCCTTTCCCCTTGAGTATGGGGGTTAGGTTGTTGAAATTCTGGTAGGAGAGAGGAGAAACAGCCTGGTCAGGATGGTTGGCAGAGAAGAGGGACAGGCTTGCCCTCTTCTGTTTCCCTCTCTGCTGTCTGGATGCTCATTTCAAGGATTTGGGGAAAAGAAAATGAGCAGCTGGAGGAAGTTTGCTGAACAGATAAGCAACCGGAGGTAAGGAAGCTGCTTATTTGGTTGGAAGGTAATTCAATGAATGGTGCATGAAGTGAGATGGGGACGCTGCTTCATAAGTAAAGTAAGCAAGTTTAGGTATGGATGCGGATGCTGCTTACTGGGTCAGGATGAGTAAGATCATGTCATCCTGAATTATTTGGTTGGATGGGTAATTCAATAAATGGGATATGAAGTGAGTCTTGGACGCTGGTTCATAAATAAAGTAATTGAGAAGAAGTATGGATGCTGCTTACTGTGGCAGGATGAGTAGGTACGCTGTTCTGATTAACATTACAAGAATGTTTTGCTGTGTTTAGAATCAACTATACTATGTCCAGTTGTAATTAATAAATTTGGTGATCAAAGCTATGTTATGAGAAGTTTTAATAAAGGTCGTCAAATGTCATTCTGTGTGATTTGTTTATTGAAGGGGACCGGGACAAAGACACAATGCTGTCTCATTAAATAACAGACATGCCATTGAGCAAATTAGCTGCAGATGCATTCCATTTTAAGGACAAGTCAGCATCTCATTTGTGATTAGTAGTATTCAAAGTAACCAGAAGCTGTATAATATAGCATAAACTCAGTCATTATACTTTTTTTTTGCAACAACAAATTTTATTGATAAGATCGAAGTTAAGGAGGGCAAAAAATACATTTACATAAAATTTCATATTATAATGTTTAATACTCTTTTTCAAGTGACATATGTCACAATAACGCCATGATATTCTCCACATTTTACACATAATACACCAAAATATTGAGTTCTTATAGGGGTGTTAATAACTAATGTGCTAGCAACCGCATTGCTTGTGGGAAGAGAAGGTAACAACCAAAAAGTCAAGCTAAAAATCCTACAGTTACCTGTAAGGGCTCGGGGAGCCAGTCACGTCTTGAATTAGAAGTATCACTGCAGAAGAATTTTCCAGCAGGTTAGGTTTGGTCAAAGAAAGAGAAGCCTGGAGACAATTCCTTCTGGATAAGTCCTTTATTTAGAGCAGTTAGGCAGATTATGAACTGTCTCCAGGCTTCTTTCTTTCTTTGACCAAACTTAACCTTATTTACCATTTTTAACACCTGGAAATACTCAGTAGTCCAATGAGAATGTGGCTTAAGTTCTCTTTATATTTATTAATCATTTTTCATTTAACTAATTTCCAAACGTATTCAACATCTATCCATCTCTTATCTCTCCTTCTACCAGAGTTCATACCTGCCTGTATTACACCATAAACAGATCTACGGTGCTAGAATAGTTGTTTCCATCTCACCCACCCTTACTTTGAAAACCTCACTTTCTTCATCCATTTGCATAACTTGAGAGTTTCTTTGCCTTAAAACTTCCTAGCATCTCACCTGTAATAGCACTATCCCTTAAATTAACAATCCCATCTCTTTGTATAGCAGGACATGATACCAATAATCTTTAACTTGTACATCTCACTTAATCAAAAACATGGCAAAGGGTGCAGCCAGAATTCTGAGTCTTTTCTCAGAGGAGCCTCATTATACAGCACCCTGCCAAACTGTGTGTTCATAGGTTCATAGGTTAGTACTAAGCTAACTGCCCTTGCGAGCCATTTTAAGCCTAGCCAGTTATCTCTTGTGAGGCTCAAACTATGCACCTTGTGTTTGTAAGGCAAACACCTTAACCATTAGGCCACCGTGTCAATGGACAGTTTCAATTAATACTACTCTGGTGAGAAATTCATATCCTCCTCCTAACTCTGGCTTTTCAGCTGTATTATACAAAATCTTGGCTACAATGTGTCTCCCACACTAGCTTTTGGTATCACAGATGGACTGCAGCAAGTCTCTGTGTGACAAAGTTGGCAGACATATTTTACAGTGACTGGCTGACATACACCTGTACAGAAGCAGTTGGCAGATGTATTTCACAGTGACTAACTGACATACACCTGTATAGCAGCAGTTGGCGGACATATTTCACAGTAACTGACTGACATACACCTGTACAGCAGCAGTTGGCAGACATATTTCACAGTAACTGACATACACCTGTACAGCAGCAGTTGGCAGACATATTTCACAGTAACTGACTGACGTACACCTGTACAGCAGCAGTTGGCAGACATATTTCACAGTGACTGACTGATGTACACACTTACAGCAGCAGTTGGTAGACATACTTCACAGTGACTGAGTGATGTATACCTGTACAGCAGCTGTTGGCAGACATATTTCACAGTAACTGACATACACCTGTACAGCAGCAGTTGGTAGACATATTTCACAGTAACTGAGTGACGTACACCTGCACAGCAGCAGTTGGCAGACATATTTAACAGTGACTGACTGATGTACACACTTACAGCAGCAGTTGGCAGACATATTTCACAGTGACTGACTGACGTACACATGTACAGCAGCAGTTGGTAGACATATTTCACAGTGACTGAGTGACGTACACCTGCACAGCAGCAGTTGGTAGACATATTTCACAGTGACTGAGTGACGTACACCTGCACAGTAGCAGTTGGTAGACATATTTAGCAGTGACTGAGTGACGTACACCTGCACAGCAGCAGTTGGCAAACATATTTCACAGTGACTGAGTGACGTACACCTACACAGCAGCAGTTGGCAGACATACTTCACAGTGACCGAGTGACGTACACCTGCACAGCAGCATGGCAGCCAGTCCCACACAAGCCCATGTACACCAGTGCAGCACTAACAAGCTGCCATGTTATATTAGTCCGTCTCACCGATGTCTGTTCACAGCAGGGCCATCAGCAGGCCAGATCAAGGCAGCCAGTCCCACAACAGTCTGTTCATACCATGGTGTAACAGCACCTGCAAGATGAGTCAGCACCACCATCACTGCCCGGATTAACATTTTATCACTACTGTTGGTCACAGATAAAAGATGGCCTTGCTTTAAAACTATGGGTGAAAACCAACAATCAAAACCATGTGCGACAAATACCTTAATCATGTATTACAGATGTGTGAATCAGTTAATTTTCAGCTATCAGTCAGATATTAAAAATACTTTAAATCAAGAGGCGGAAATCTTCCTATAAGCAAAGCTGTTTGTCTTTCGGCTTTTTCCCAGTAAGGGGTCGCCACAGCGGAACTCCAGTCCGCTAATGATTGGCAGTAGATTTTTTTACGAAACGCCGAGGTGCCAGCTCGATGCCCAACCTTCAACGAAGGCAACCTATAAGCAAAGTAACTATGTTAATATCAGTGCACTGCATATGCTGAAGAACTGTCCACCTTACACTTCAGGTGAACTGTTTCTGGTAGATAGGGAATATTATGGATTTATTACAGGGAGATCTCTCCCCTCTAAATTTTGAAATATTCTTTGAACAGGTAGCATCAACACCTGATGAAGGGCCAATAGTGTGAGCTGATTATCCTGACTTTACAGAGGCACTGAACACAAATCAGCATAAACATATGAATGACAACTTCAGAGTATTAAATCTCAGTCCATATGTGGTGCAAGGAGTAAAATGTTGCTTAAGCATCAAAAAATAAGTCAAGGAGGGATATCTGTCTATCCAAATGGAGTTTACTAGTAATTTCCCACAGTTCTCTGTACATTCTGTACATTTCTGTACATTTAATAGACAATAGACAATATGTGTGTACATTTAATCAAATCACATTTCATCTAAAATTGCACTCCCCACCCCCTTACTTAAATATTTTAACCCCACAGTCACACACCCATGGAGGAAAGAAAAAACACCACACACAATGAATCATTGATGTTACACAAACACAAACCAGTAGATATGAGGTACAACAGTTTGGGACAATAACAAGGAATAGATGGTGCACTAGACTAATTTGCCTTGTAATTCTTATTGTCCTAACACCCTAAACTGGCCAGCAGTACTTTTCTATGGCCTGTAACACTTTTATGTCAAATGTGTTTTAGTTTATATATATATATATATGTGTGTGCGTGTGTGTGTGTGTGTGTGTGTGTGTGTGTGTGTGTGTGTGTGTGTGTGTGTGTGTGTGTGTGTGTGTGTGTGTGTGTGTGTGTGTGTGTGTGTGTGTGTGTGTGTGTAAGACTAGCTTCATCTGTTCTGATTTGCCAAACTCCATCATTATTATCAAGCAAGGACAGCAGTTTAACATTAAACATAGTTTCAGCAATTATTTGAAGTGTATAATGTTTCTTTTTAAACAATTTGTTTAAGCCTTACAAGTCTATACACATTCTCTGCTTGGTTTTTTTTCACAACTATTGTCGTGCTATTTGCCGATTCAGTTGTTCCACTTCACTTGTTTAACAATTATACCCTTAACATCCATGCCGTTTAATTCTTTCTCTATTCTGCCTTCACACACTATGAACCTATGAACCTATTAGTTGTCATTGCATTTATACCTGGCATTGCTGCAGGTGAATCTGTAACATGATATTCCCTGATTGACTCTCTTAGCCCAAGTGTTGCACGGTACCAAATAAAAGTCATAATATCTCTGTAAAATCTCATCACTTTCTAATACATTGTGTTTGCTGATAATCAGCAAAACACTCATAATAATATGCCCGTTAGTACTTTTATTAACAGCATCAGCAGTTTTGGCATAGTCATTCAACTATCTTTTGCTAGAATACATGTATACTGCCATTGTTTCTGGCTCATTTAAGCTCTCTGCATCTGAGAGCCTCTTTGCAAATATTTGCATGTTCACACAGGCCCTGGAGAATTTGTGTGGTATCTCTATAACCATTTTGTATGCCCTAATTTCTAACCTTCATTATACCATTAGGCTGACATTTCTTACTATTAGCCATACTTAGATTGATGCCTGCACAAGACAATCGTGTTACAGCTGCAAGACATGAATTCTGTTATTTATTCCAAGTGTCTTGCAGGCTTTAAGATCCTGTTTGTTTGGGTGCTTAAAATGCTTTTCCAAGGGCTCTATCAGGAACAATAATTTGCATTTTCTACACTGGTACATACAATCAAGCATAATCTCATCATTTCACAGTGCAGTAGATATGATGTCTGACTGCTAGGTTATTACCAGGCACCATCTTGGATATTCATATGACATCCACATCATTTTTATTTAGTTTATTCATTTTAAACTTTATTTTGTTTTCATTTTCCGTCAGAGCATTTTTTCCCAAAGTTCCAGTTTTTCATTCTAGCTTTTAAGCTGAATACTTTAAAGTTTATTCTTTGTACACAAATTTAGCACTTTATCAAGTGTCAAGCCTCATTCTCTTAATTATCTGACTGTCACTTGATCACAAACCTCTCAACCTGCAGACATTGAAAATAGGAAAAAAAAGGCTCTTGAAAATGGAAACATCCAGCTAAAACTCTAGACATCTAATTAGCATACAGCTTGAATGACAAATAGAACATAACTCTTCCTGCTTCCATTAGGAATGGGGGAAATACCAGCCAGAAACACGTGTTTAAAAACAGAGTGACAATAATTATGGAAAATATAAGCACACTATCAAAGAGACAGTATAAAATCTTTAGGTTTTAATGAACTGTATTGCAAAAGTCTGTCACTCATAATATATTTTTTGCTTCAGAAAAGGGAGTTGTAAGATGTGTGCCCTCTTTCTTTAAATTATTTTTGTCACTAGAATGTTATTCAGGGTAGTGTGGTTTTCTGTGTACAATACATATTTAAAAATCACATATAATGGAGATTCAGAAAATTATGTGAAGGGGTAAATCAAGAAAGTAGGTACATCCCGCCAAAATAAGGACAACTGGAGTTCTGCTTGACCATTTTTAATACCACACACATAAATCTGTCCCTTGAATCATCAAAGTCACAGAGCTCTCAATGTTTCTGTCTGTATCAGTTTTGTTACCATATTAGTTGTCAAGTTTTAAATGGTACAAATTTCTGTCTGTATCAGTTTTGTTACCATATTAGTTGTCAAGTTTTAAATGGTACAAATTTCAGCTTTAGCTCACCAGCGTTCAAGCTGACAATCAGCCTTTGTCACCGCAAATCACCAAGTGTGATTTTTATGCTTGTTTTGGCAGTGATGTGTTGTTTAAGGTCTTTTCTCTATGGCTGTGCAACTTTGGAGTTAGTATATTTAATTAAGGGTGTGCATGGATATTGAAGCTTTCCCCATGGGAATGCAAGGAAGCATACCTCCCTGCAAAAAGTATTTTTATAGAAGTTTCTGTGGGGTGAACCTTCACCTACATTTTCCATTCAGATGAAACTTCAGCTAGTTCTAGGTGGGGAAACATTTCAGTTCATTCACATAAGCCTCTACTGACAACTGAATCCCTTGATGTTTGGGGGAAAATAAATGCCTTACATATAAAAGATTCTTCTTTAGCTTGCAGTATGCCAGAAACCTAACCCTCAGAGCTGGTAATGTATCGTTCTCCTCCTGTTTAAGGTTAACAGTATTAAACCTCTTAATTGCTTCATTGCCTGTGATATCAAGGAACATCTTTTTTGGTTTTTCTGGTGTTCCATTCACAGTGAGAGAAATTTCAGACTTCTGAATTCAGAATTTCCAGTTTTCAGACAAGTTTTCATTCAGTTTCAGTGATGTTTTGAACTAGACGGTGTAGCTTTACCTCTGCTGCCATGTACCGTAAGTCTCAATGTCAGGGAGAGGAGGATGTTTTTCAACACATGCTTCTTCCTGCTCTGACTGATTGCTCTCCATAGACAATGTTGCTATGGTTTCTGTGTCTGTGGTGTATGGGTCTGGTCCTAATGCAGCTGTACCAAAGGGTTGTCTTGTTTGTTTCTGCACTGTCATTTGGCACAGACTATGTTCAGTTTGCAGACTCTGGTGGTGGTGGGGTGGGTGGTAGTGCAATGTCCCACCAAATGTATCTATGCAACATAAGCATGCCTTCAACAGGCCAAACACTCATACAGTGATATATTGTGAGTCTCTGCTTGTTCCATAGTGTACTACAGTTAAGCAGAACTCTCTCCAGATTACAAATAGGTATCATTACCCAGAGCTCAGGGAAAGTTCCAGCACCACCAGCAACATATGAAAGATGGGGGGGGTTAGTGCATATGTACATTTTCTGCGAAGCTCTACACATTTATTCTGGCCATGGCACCTGGTTTACCAACTGGAATACCCTGTGAAAAGCCGCTTTGCTGGGAGTGGTGATGCAGCTGACGTGTGCCATACATGTGACTCACAGGAACTGCCTTGGTACTGTGCAGACACATTGATGATAATTCCTTGTGCATTGTGTACTACCTGGCAGTTTTCAGAATGACAGCCTTTCCTGCTGACGTACTGACATGATGTGGACCATGGAGGATGTTATGGTCACATGTGTGCTGTCTGCACAATCTTCTGATCTGCCAGGATCCTTACATTGTTTCAATCAACATGTGATGGATCAGTTACAATCAACATCTGATGGATCAGTTACAATCAACATGTGATGGATCAGTTATCATCAATCCATTTCTAGTATTTAGTCTTCTGTTTATGGCACTTCTGTTGCTACCATCCCCCATACCACAGGACAGAAGCTGGCAATGCCATTACAACTAGGTGCTGCTGAGCACATCCCTCCATGATACTGCAGATTATCTCTGCCTACACTGCCGGTATTTCCTACATGCCCTGGCCTTTTGAAAGGTCATGCAGTATGGTGCACAAGGTCTTCCAAGAATGACTGTGAATTCAGGCATTCTTGATTGCATGCAATTGCATATTATTAGTGCCTCATTTGGATACATACCTTTATTTGCATGTCATTATGAGAACAACTGCATACTTGTCATGATGTGCTTCAGCACGCATTGCTTTACTGTGCAACATGTTTGTGTGGATCGTAAAACAAAACAAAAAAATACCAACGTTTTTACTAGAGATTTAAAAGAAAAAAGCAAAAAAAACCCAAATAAATAAATAACAAATTAGTCTGTGACAGATTATTCAGAAATCAATCTAAGCCTCAGTTAAGCTCTTTCATTTAGAACAGACTTCCATCAAAATATCTGAAGTCTGTTCTAGACGAAAGCATTTAACTTTCGGGATAATCTTCTGAGTGATTCTGGGTTTTTTTTTTTTTTTTGGTTTCTGTGGCTCATCCTTGCCCTGCATGTGGCAATGACCACTCAGCTATGAATATGGAGGAATATTCTAAATCCCACATTTTGATATCTTGAGGTATTTCACCATGCCCTGCGGTACAGCAATCTTAGAGTTAGTATAAATAAGTAGTGAGGGTGTGGGGGTCCAGGAGGGAATCCCTTCTGCATGAGCATTTAAAAGGTCTAATATTAAGTTTAGAATTCACTTTTTCATGTCTTGCACTTGTGTATTATGCAATATCTCCTGATATCTCCCTTAACAAATGAACTATGAGTTCATAAGCTTTTACTATATAAAGCATAACCATGCAACCCAGAGAGTTTAGTGGGTGAATTTGCCACCTCACTCAGTAAAGAGCATATTGCTTACCCTGGATGTAAATCTGTGGGCAGCCATCCAGTCATCAAGGCAGAATTTGAAGACGACCAGTGTGTTACATTTTTGACATGCAAAGGGAGCTTGTTCCATAGGTTGGGGTTTTCTTTGGTGAGGCAGTTATTTCTTCAAGAGGTATTGTTTTTATTACAATGAAGGTTGCTGTCTTTGGAGTATTTTTAGTATTACCAGTATTTATGAGGTAGATGAGGTGTAGTAGGACAAGATATTTTGTAGTTTAGCAGGTGAGGCAGAGATTACCATGTAGGAAGTACTTCATGATGGAAAAAAGCAAGATAGGTTTTAGGCTGTCTGGGTAGTTAAGAGAACTTAGCCCTTTGTTTTTTAGCTAGAATATATTGCAGTCTTTCTAGCTGGGCAATATGTCTGGAGTGGTGTATTCCAAACAGGGTATTGTATTATATGATTGGCCTGATGAGGGAAGAACGGATGGGGATTATGGTATCCTTGGACTTGAAGGATATACCATTTATAATTATCTGGTCAAGGCAGAAGGATTTCTTAAATATAACTGATATACGATGATTGAAGGATTCTTCATTGTTAAGAAAGGTATCTAGATCTCTAAGGACTTTGACAATCATAAGAGAGAACATTTTTATGTGGCAGTTATTAGGACAGACATGTTCCCTAAAGGCAACTGCACTACATTTTTTAGCATTAAGCTTAAGACTGCGGTCAGTGTACCATGTTACTTCCGACATGCCTTTCATGGGAGAAATGAGTATCTCTGGAGGAGTCAAGAATGGAACCCAGTTTACAGTCATCAACAAACTGAACTAACCACAGAACTTTAACATCTGCTTTTACTTTAGAGATATACATGCAAAAGATAAGGGGACCTAGGACAGAGCCCTGAGGGACACTGCTTGTGACATGCCTTTTAAATGAGAGCTACCACCAGCTCTTACCGTGTGCAATTGCTCAGACAGCCAATTTGCAATCCAATATGGGGCATAAGTGTTTACCTTTGGAATAGTGAATTTGTCAGTAATACCACCATGGGGAAATTATACTGAAGGCTTTAACAAGGTATAAATAAGCAGTATGTACAGAATAGCCTTTGTTGGAGTATATAGAGACAGGATCTAACTTTCATAAGTTCAAACTAATTAGAGCTGAAGGTCTGTAGGCAACTATTTTCATTGTTTATAAAGCTGACCAAGATACTTTCCGTTATTTTACAGTGATATTGGTGAGGCTAATAGGGCAATAGTTGCCAGGGCCTGTGGTGGATCTGCCCTTGTGAAATGGCACCACAACAGCCATTCTCCAGATGTCCAGTACATACTCTGTGAACAGACTAAGGTTAAAAAGATTTAGTAGGGGGATCACTGGTATTGTACTTTCTGCTATCTAGGAGACAGCTTGCTATATTGTTTGGGCCCATGGAGCTATTGTTTTGGTTTTGGATAGAGCTTTTAGGATCTGGTCAATATTGATTTTAGGGGAAGGGGGTTCAGTGATTCAAAGGAAGCAACATGGGAGGTATGTAGGAGGGATGAAATTGGAACTGAAGTTGTCAGTTAGGACATTGGATATGTCTTCAGGATCAGAATGGGTAATACTGTTCAAATGGAGCTTGGTGTAGTGTTCGGTGTCCTCATATTCCCAGTTAAAAGGCCTCATAATTATCCTTGTAGTAGGTGACTACTTTAAGTTCTTATCCTGCCTCAGTCTCGCTAATAGTGAGACTGGGAGAAGAAACTAGAAATAAGGAAAGAGTCCAAGTGGACATTCCTAGACTTGGACAAAACATATGGAGCATTTCTCCCCGGGCCTCCGCTGAAAACAGGCTCTGTGGAACCTAGTCGGACATTCCAGGTCAACAAATGTTAAATAAATAAATAAATAAATAAATAAATAAATATGACAAGATCCCAAGAAAGCTGATTTGGGCAGTGCTGCGGTTATCTGAAGTTGAAGAAACATTGGTAGAATTAGTGCAGACTGTGTGCAAGGACCCAATGACTCAAGTACAAATAGTGTTGTGTCTCACAGAGGAATCCCCTGTGGCAGTGGGTGTATGTCAGAGTTCAGCCCTAAGCCCACTGCTGTTTATACTGGTAATCACTACATCAGCAAACAAGTCGGACAGGATAGATCAACAGATTTACTGCATGCAATGTGGCATTCAGGCAGACTCTGAGCAAGAGCCTCAGCAAAGGGTAGGGGAGTGGAATGAAAAACTGAAGGCACATGGGATGAAATTGAGTACAGATAAAGGCATTTGTAATGGCAACAAATGGGGGAAATCAGAAGAAGTTTAAAATTCGGATGGAAGGGAAAATAATGGAGCAGGTTAACAACTTCAAGTATCTGGGAGGGATGGTTGAGGAGAAGGAAAGTCAGAATGAGGAGGTCAAAGCTAGAAACAGGGAGGCTGCAGGCAACTGGCACAGAGTGTCAGGGGTAGTCTATGACAAAAGAATGCCAAAGAAGCTGACAAGTAAGGTGTACAAAACAGAGGTACAACAGGTACTACTGTATGGTACAGAAACCTGAGCAGTTGAGGCAACTAGAGGTGATGAAGTGCCTGAGATGGGTGGTAGGATGTAAACTATGGAACAGATGAAGAAGTGAGGAGATAAGAGCAGAATCCAAACTAGCTTCAATTGCAAAAAAAGTCAAAGGAACAGATTATGGTGGTTTGGGCACGTGCAGGAAAGCAGAAGACAATCTGGGGGTGAAGATTTAGGACAGGAAGAGGAAATTAGGGCATCCAGCAAAGAGGTGAATGGACTGTGTGAGAGAAGATCTGCGACAGTCAGGCATGAGTGTTGAAGAAGGCAGGAGAGTGGCACTGAACAGGGAGAGATGGCGACAAGTGACACCACACGACACCCTGAGCCCATGTAGACAATGAGAAAAAGGGGGTTGATGATGATGAGCCTCCATAACAGTGCAGGTCTGCTTTAGTATCTTCTTATGGTGGCATGTGGAAAATCTGTCATATGAAGCAATAGATTTTCCTTTGATATATATATATATATATATATATATATATATATATATATATATATATATATATATATATATATATCTGGAGCATTTCTCCGCAGGCCTCCGCTGAAAACAGGCTCTGTGGAACCTAGTCGGACTTT
>NC_056739.1:222517829-222540329 GCF_019279795.1 Protopterus annectens
ATATATTGCTATCACACAATCATATTATTTAAAACATTAAATTCATTACAGTTTTTAAACTAGTTAAATTGTATTATGGACTATCTTTTCTGTTCCATTTCACAAACTTCAGTGGCTGGGGATGACTTAGCAATGTACTACACGTGTATGTCCAATCATATGTGAATATTTGTACTGTACCTCAGTTTCATTGCAGCGGCTGAGACATATTTTAAGCGAGTCATGAGTCCTGTTGTTTGCATTAGGAAGTTTGTACACTGTTAATGTACTGTACGTGATTTTAACATATTTTTTACTTGTTCTATGTTGTTTTGCTTTGAGGCATTAATGTGCATGGAGGATGTGGAATCTAAGTGTTTAGATTTTAGTTTCTCTGCGTGTTAGCACTGAGATAATCGTGGCCGTAGTATTTATCGCTTGATTGATTGTAGCTATGGTCAGAGGGATTTCTACTTCTTTTGTTCTCAGGAGTAATGTTCAGTGGCTCCTCATTGAAAGTGTAACACCCATAATTGCAAGTTGTACAACTTTAAAAAATAATGTGTAAAATTTACTGTGATGCAGAAGACTACATCACACCCCCGCATCCCTACTGCACGTATATCTCTTACGTCTAAAATCACTACACTTCAGAACAAGGGAACTACTCTGAGGTACTTCAACCTCCAACTTGGTAATATAGTCTTTTAACACATTTAGTCTTATATTTCCTAGTGTCATACATTCAGTCCTTGCAATTTCAACAGAAGCTAGTTTACAACGAACATGTAGTTGCTAGCATTTAGCAACCAGTCACTGTTCATATTTTTTCCATTCCTTATATAATTATAAACTAAAACAACACTATACATTCTACATACTTCCCAATGAACAACCTGTTAAACAGGGAATAAGGACCAAAAGTGTGATTCTTGGAATTGCCATGACTCAAAACCTAAATCTTTATATACTTCAAGACTGTAGTGATTGAAAAAAGGACTGTAACGGTTCATTGATGAGCCACTCCAGATGACTGTTTTCAGCTTTTGTCTGAAAGATCATAGGTTCATAGGTAGGTACTAGGCTACTGGCCCAAGGGCCTAAGTAAGCCTAGCCAACAAGGTTCCCTGGCTTACACCACCCAAGAAAGTTAATTTCCTGTGCCCCTGTCGAGAGCCACAGAAGTGATCCCCGGGGTGTATTTCCTATTTCCCATCCACTCATCAAGATTTTTCTTGAAGAGTGCTAATGAGGAACTTTGCTTGACATAGATAGGTAGCCAGATGGGTAGCTTGTTCCAGAGTATAAGAAGTCTCTGGCACAGGAATCTATCCCTCCAGCATGTCTTGTTTATTTTGGTGACAAGTTTTAGGTCCCTAGACCGTGTAGCTCGGAGGGACTGGGATTTCTTTAGGTGTAGCATGTCCAACAGCTCTGGGTTTAACATAGCTTTATATGCTAGGCAGAGATTTTTTCAGAGTAGGCGATATGCTACAGAGTAAAGCTGGAGTTTTTTGAGACGATCAGTGTAGGGCATCTGTTTGAGGCCAGTAATCCTCTTCGTGAGGTACTTCTGTGGTCTTTCCAGCTGCTGCAGATGTCTTGTGAGGTACATTCCAAAAGGGGCATTATACTCTATAATGGGTCTAATGAGTGCCGAGTAGAGGGTAACAATGAACTCTTTTTTCCTGGATGAGAACCCTTTTGTGATGAGGTGTGCCACATACAAGGATTTCTTGACTACTGTGGCGATATGGTAATCAAAGGAGAGACTACTGTCCACCTGGGTCCCAAGGTCTCTTATCGCACATTCTGCATTAAGTAGATTGCTGTTTATGTGGTAGTTCATGGGTACAGAGTTTTTACCAAAGGGGATAACAATGCACTTTCTGGCATTGAGCTTGAGGTCATGCCACAGATACCAGGCATCTGTCTCAGTGAGGCCCTTCTATAGGATGCCGACATCATTTGGGGACTCAACTATGGCTCCTAGTTTGCAGTCATCTGTGAACTTCTTTAGCCAGAGGCCTTCTGTGTCAGCCTGTACTTCAGAAAAGTAGATACCAAACAAGAGAGGTCCCAGGACTGAACCCTGTGGTACTCCACTTGTCACTGGTTTGAAGTCAGATTTGGAGTCTGCATCTTTTACAGTGTGGGTTCTGTCAGTGAGCCAGTTGGCAACCCATCTTGTGACGTAGGGATTTATACCTAGTTTAGTACGTTTAGCTATAATTCCAGAATGGGGGAAGGTGTCAAAAGCCTTGGCAAGGTCAAGATAGGCTGTGTGAACCACCTTACCCTCATTTACGGCTTTGCAGGTTCAGAAGGCATGATCTGCCTTTCCCAAACCCAAACTGGGTGGGGTCCAGAGTTGGAGGTTACCAATGTCTTTGTTTATGAGTTCCACAATGATACGTTCCATGGCCTTGCAGACCAGGCTCATCAGGCTAATAGGGCGATAGTTCCCAGGATCAGTGGTGGCTCCCCCTTTTTGGAGTGGGATAACTGTTGCTGTGCGTCATTCAGTGGGCACAAAGCCTGACGTGATACTATGATTGAATATGGTGCTTAGGTGGGGAGCTAGTTCGTTATGAAGTTCATGTAAAACACAGCCTGGGATGTTGTCCGGTCCCATGGATGCTGTGTTTTTGGTTTTAGTGAGTGCAGCTTTTACCTGCATAAATGTGATTACAGGGACTCTGCAGTCTTCCTGTATAGATATGGGCTTGATATACTCAGTCACTGGCCTCATGCCTCAAAATGCTTATATAATATGGCACTCTAGCCATGTACTACACAGGCAGTTATATCTTATTACTGACATAAAACACTGACACATGAGTGTTACTGTTCTCCTTAATGAAAAGGCTACTTCCAGCCCTGGCTTTTCTGTCATTATCTCAGATCTGTAGCAAAAAGCAGCATTGCTTAGCTAGTTAAGTCTGTTTTTACAAAGTAAAACTGGGTCAGCAATCATCCCTCTACATTATTATATAACAAAGCCCAGAAGACATATTTCATGTTCACAGACTATTAGTACCTTTCTCAAGCACATTGTTAATCCATGTTAGCCATTTTCAAGTTTGTTTGTGTCTTTTGGCTTTTCCCGGTTAGGGGTCGCTACAGCGGAACTCCGGACCGCTAATGATTGGTAGTTGATTTTTACGTGCCGAGTTACCAGCCCTGATGCACAACCTTCAATGAAGGTACGCCCATTCACGCATGTCTCCATGCAGAAGACGCTCTAGTTGAGAATAGAACCGGACAGCGTCTTACTGTGAGGCGACAATGCTACCGCAGCACCACCACCATGGGTTAGCCATTTTCAAGTAAAGTGGTCAAATTTCATTTCATGGAAACAGCATTTGCTGAAACAAACTTACCAAACAGTGCTTTGCCAAATTGGCCCAGTTTACCAAACTAGCATCTAGATATTTTGGTTTCCAGGTGGGAGAGCACCACTTCACCCCAACCCCCTGTCTCTAGCTTATATATTACAACTGAGAGGTTATACAACTTCAAGGAAAAAATGAATACTTGAGAATATTTCCTCTTTCTCAAAGTTGTGCAGCTTCAGAATTGTTACAAACAAGTAAATGTGGGTGCAGGGATAGGGTCTCTACACTTAAGGAGCAGAAGGGGTTGCCCTCAGTAAAAATAGTATTCCCATGTGGAAATATTTTCAGTTTAATTGCTTTGGCAAAATAGCATGCAGGAATTTTATGTTAACAAATATTTCACTGAAGCAGAATTCATCCACTTGCCATGAAGACTGTTATCTCACTGTTATACAGACTAAATAGCATGCGCGTATTCCTTTCTTACTTTGAAAGTCCTGTATGCTTTATCAGCCTGATAACTGCCAGTCTACCCCTTAGGTATATGGTATCACTACTGAGGTTCTGAGTAGTCGTACCTTTAATTACCATAAAATTCAAATGCAGCAAAATTTGAAACAGGTTGTTGTGTATTAAGAGTATAGTACACATTAGGTTACAGTAACAGTCAGCAGGGAGTTGATAAAAATAATCATTAATAGTTATGAATCTTCACTGCTTGTTGTGAATTTTTTCCTAAATTCTGGTCTGTTGCAGCCTTTCAACATGTACCCACACGTCTGTCATATGATTTGTTTACTTTTTTTTGTTCTTTTGATCATGTTTGTATTGGAAACTACAATTCTGTGACTTATTTCCTTGCTTTCTCAAGGTGTGTACTGCTTATTGGTTTTAATATTCCTTGTTCTACAGTAAATGCTATGACCTTAATGTTTTTTCATTTTTACAGGCATTTTTCCACTGCGGTGGTGGTGCTGCGGTAGCGCTGTCGCCTCACAGTAAGACATTGTCCCATTCGATTCTCAGCTAAAGCGTCTTCTGTCTGGAGACATGCATGAATGGGCGTACCTTCTTTGAAGGTTGTGCATCAGGGCTGGCAACTTGGCACATAAAAATCTACTGCCAGTCATTAGCGGACCGGAATTCCACTGTGGTGACCCCTAACCGGGAAAAGCCGAAAGACACAACAACCTTCCTTTATTTTCTGCCCATTTGTTAATGTTGCTGTCAAACACTGAAGTAAAACAAAGGGAGGCACAAAATGTTTAAACAAACTATATTTGCTCAGCCTGTTGACAATGACTTATTTCACTTAGTTCTATACAAAGTTAAAAGCAACTTTCACATAACAGTAAGCAAACCAGTTTTCAAGGA
The DNA here is from genome assembly GCF_019279795.1 of Protopterus annectens. NCBI lineage: Eukaryota > Metazoa > Chordata > Ceratodontiformes > Protopteridae > Protopterus > Protopterus annectens. The sequence continues at coordinate 222,522,521 of NC_056739.1, forward strand.
AACAGTTGTAGTTTGCTTGTTAGTGCATAGACTCTGCATTTCCTAGGCATGTGAGTCATGAGGCCTTGATATCCTGCTCATCATACCTGGAATGCAGTCCTATAGGGAACAGTAGTTAAGAGTGACAGGCGCTTGTCAGTCTTATCAGATAATATTTACTCTTCTGCAATGAAAAGTGTCACTAGAGTCCCTATTGTTACAGCAAAAAATGAAAAAGTTTTTCTGAAACTGAAAAATAAGACATTGTTAAAGGAAAGCTGTTAGTTACAGCATTTTAGTTCCTTTTGATTACTACTGAAGAAACTATTCATTACTTTTTAAATGAATTAATATTTTATGCCTAAATATGGAGAAACTGGAACCACAAACAGAAGTATAAAAGGTTTCATTCTTGCCTGGAGTTCGGTGCTGGCATGTAAAAAGAAAGCTGGCAATTTTTGCCAGAGTTACAGTAAATGGCAGTGACATTTATTTTAATAAAATTAATGAAAATGATATAACCTGAGCATAAGAGCGCAGTTAACCTTAATCATATACATACAGAAGCAAAGAATACTGTTTTGTTTTCAGTTAAAAAGTTGTATTAGCTTTCTTAAATTTATTGACATTAATACTTTGCGGGCCATGACAGGTCATTAATTTTATTTATTTATTTATTTATTTACTCTTGTTTTTAATTATAATGGTAGTTACACTTCAAATCACTCTGTGCTGGCAAACCAGATATTCATTTTAAAAAGTACAGAGGTAGAGCCGAGTGCATGGTGCAGGCTGGTAACTGTAGTGCAATATCAGGCCTTCAGAGCTCAGAGCTTGAGCCCTCATTCATCTGGGAATGTCCTTCCTTAAGCAGGTAGTATGGAAAATGAGGACTGTAAAGACACTAGCCAGACTTCATTTAGGAATGCACAGCACTTTCAGCAACCAGATTTACATAATTGCACAAAGTATCAAGACCTAGGTTCATCTACAGTTCTAACCTACTGAAAAAATAGGAAAAAAGTCACAGGTTTTAGCCTTGAAATGAGATAGAAACACAGTTTGCCTCCCTGTTTTACTCCCCTGCCTATATAGCTTGAGTTCAGCAGTCAGTTGCTGTTGGGCCAACGTATTTGATGTGGTGCTGTGCTATTGGTTTACTCTGGGCTGAAAGCAGGACCTCACATAGCAGGGTCAAATATGAGGCATAATCTGTGGCAAATGAATCCCACTGTTTCTTCAATGACATTTTTTTTACCCTTTCTCAGTCTAATGTTATGCAATGCATAAAAATAATGGCAAACTTTTTTTAGGAAAACTCACTATATAAACTACACATGAGAAAGCAGAGATCATAGAAATTTATCCATTCCAGTAGCTGAAAAATGGCACTCCATTCATTAGTCATTTGTAACTTCTGATACCTGTAACACCCCAATGGTCTGGATGCCTGGATGAAAATGTTTAGGGTAAAATGTATCTGACCCACAAATGCACCTTTTTTATGCTGCTGGACATCTAAACTGAAATGGTGAACAACAGGAATAGATGTTCAGCTCTTTGTAGAAAAGTGAGTTCTTAGAAATGGACAAAATGAACAGTCTGGGAAGCATATCTTCATACTTTAACATAATGGAAGCCCAGCAGTCTGGGAAGCATATCTTCATACTTTAACATAATGGAAGCCCAGCAGTCTGGGAAGCATATCTTCATACTTTAACATAATGGAAGCCCAGCAGTCTGGGAAGCATATCTTCATATTTTAACATAATGGAAGCCCAGCAGTCTGGGAAGCATATCTTCATACTTTAACATAATGGAAGCCCAGCAGTCTGGGAAGCATATCTTCATACTTTAACATAATGGAAGCCCAGCAGTCTGGGAAGCATATCTTCATATTTTAACATAATGGAAGCCCAGCAGTCTGGGAAGTATATCTTCATACTTTAACATAATGGAAGCCCAGCAGTCTGGGAGGTATATCTTCATACTTTAACATAATGGAAGCCCAGCAGTCTGGGAAGCATATCTTCATATTTTAACATAATGGAAGCCCAGCAGTCTGGGAAGTATATCTTCATACTTTAACATAATGGAAGCCCAGCAGTCTGGGAAGTATATCTTCATACTTTAACATAATGGAAGCCCAGCAGTCTGGGAAGTATATCTTCATACTTTAACATAATGGAAGCCCAGCAGTCTGGGAAGTATATCTTCATACTTTAACATAATGGAAGCCCAGCAGTCTGGGAAGCATATCTTCATACTTTAACATAATGGAAGCCCAGCAGTCTGGGAAGCATATCTTCATACTTTAACATAATGGAAGCCCAGACATTTAGTTGTTGCTGATATGGCTTTTTGAATGTTTTCACTTCTGTGTGCCAGGCATATTTAGCTACACACATAGGTGTATAGTACTGATGTTCAGAAATCACTTTTTATTGTTTATGGCTGGTGTCTCCCACACATAATTAACTATTGCACTTTTATATTATTTCCTGGTATGTATCTCTCTCTCTCTTCTCTGGCACAGGAATCTATCCCTCCAGCATGTCTTGTTTATTTTGGTGACAAGTTTTAGGTCCCTAGACCGTGTAGCTCAGAGGGACTGGGATTTCTTTAGGTGTAGCATGTCCAACAGCTCTGGGTTTAACATAGCTTTATATGTTAGGCAGAGATTTTTTCAGAGTAGGCGATATGCTACAGAGTAAAGCTGGAGTTTTTTGAGACGATCAGTGTAGGGCATCTGTTTGAGGCCAGTAATCCTCTTCGTGAGGTACTTCTGTGGTCTTTCCAGCTGCTGCAGATGTCTTGTGAGGTACATTCCAAAAGGGGCATTATACTCTATAATGGGTCTAATGAGTGCCGAGTAGAGGGTAACAATGACCTCTTTTTTCCTGGATGAGAACCCTTTTGTGATGTATACACACACACACACACACACACACACACACACACATATATATATATATATATATATATATATACATGTGTGCATGTGCACACACTGCTGTCATGTGTATGGTGACATGTCCCATACCTGTCAGCCACTCATTCTGTATTTAGATATGTACTGGCACACTTCTTTCCCCTCTGGCTGACCACTGTACATTGTATGGTTTTATTTTTCCTTGGTGGCTCCCCATCCTACCATGTGGCTGTTCTTTATGTCAGTCTTCACAGTCTTACTGACAATGGGTAACAAGTCCTACCAATACATATCAGACTCTTACTCATATTTCTTTGTATCAAGACATTGTTCAGCAAAACATTTTTTATCCTGGAGAAAGCCCAGCCCACAACAAACACCTGATTGCTGCTCACATGCTTCCTACATCTATGCTGGTAACCCGTATCCCTCCATCTACAGACCCATGACTTGTTCCTTTGCTTCTCTAATCATATCTTAGTACAAAGACACAATGTATCATGCCCCAACACACAAATTTGACTCTATTTTGTGAGGTTTTTTTTTTACAATATTCCCTAGTGATTGGCAGCATCCATCTGCCCACATCAAACAATTCTTGGTTACATGGTTTGTAGACTGCTCCCTGGTGCATTGCTAGCATGCACACTCTCCCCCAGGTCACAGTCCCCTAAAAAGTGTTGATAAACTGTTTTGTTTTTATGTTTCTCTGTTACTCCCTCCTGATATTCAAGTGACACTGTCTTGTGTCTAGCTACTGATGTGTTGTTTATGTTTTTTTTCCACATTTTTCACATTCATTTGCTACTTCTGTACTCCCACACTTCTGTTGTGATTAGTGCTGCCCTGTGCTCCATAGCTGCTATTGTTATAATGCTAATATAAGAAATCAGCCAGTGTCAGTGACTCAACAGGTGACATACCTTTGATGCTAAAAGATCAGAAAGTTGTGTGTTGTATACCCAAAAAAGTTATGTGGGTTCATTTTCCAATACTGACACTGCAATACTGCTGAAACAGAGTACTGCACTCTTGAGTGTGCCAGGCCTCAAATGAGATGTCAGACTGGGGTCTCATTTGCTGATGATGGTGGTAGGTCAGATGAATGGAAAATATCCCACAGTACTTATTAAAGATGTGGGGGGGGGGCCTTTATTAAAATTCACATATTTAGCCTGGCTGTATTCCTTAATGCAACCCAGGTGACCAGAGTTGGATTAGCAGTTCTGGTACTGGAGAAGCCAGGCACAGAGGGACAGGACTGAATGGAGTGTGGCCTGCTCTCATCTCCCAGAAAGAGAGTGGGATCTGTGCAGAACTGTAGGCTTATTGGGTGATATAATCTCTTTGGTGGACACTGGAGAGACTACTGTTCATGCCCTGAGGACAGTAGCAGGTCTGTTGGAGAAAATGGCCTATAAAACTGAGGGGACACACTTCACAGTCAACCCATTGCATGCCCCTCCCTGCTGCCTTGCCATGTGCTCACATGACAGGGAGATGGAAGATACGTGGAAAACATTTGAACCACCCTGATGGTTGCCTGGATAACAACTCTTGGTCAGCCCTTGCCTGGTAATATTAATAAATGGGCCAACTGACCATAAGATGGTTGGCAGACAGCAAGTGCAAATAGTCAGTAAAAAAATTCACATATTTGAAACTGACGAACTATATATAATTTTTCACAAGAATCATATATTCACATATTTACAATATTTATAAACAGCATTGTCTGTTTCCTCTATTTTCTTTCTTTAATTTTACCACCTACTCTTTCATCTACAACTACAACCTAATATCGTTTTTATTTTTTTAACATTCCACTTTTTTATCTCACTAAATCATGCATTCCACATTAACCATATACTATCAAAGATCTTCCTGTCTAAATGTTCAACCCTTGATATTTCCACCAATTAATATTCCCCATATAAAGTTGTGTTAATTTTTAACTCTGTGCCCCCTTTACTCTCCAATATACATTTCATACTATACTAATATTTGTTTTTCATTTCTTGCACTCTAAAAAGTGAGTCATTGTTTCCTCTGTGCTGTAAATGTCAAATTTGCTTGTTTCATTCTCTATATTTCATCAGTTCCTTAACAAGTAATGCCTCTAACATCTCTATGAAAAATCTTTATATCTCCCAAATACTCCCAAACCTATTTTCTCTTGCCTTAATTGATTTTCTTGTATTATCTTTCAAGCATTCCCAACATTCTATCTAGTAAAATATTTCCCATCACTTCATTATATTACCTGTTTCATTTACTCGCATTTTTTCTCCTTTCATTTTTATTGTACTTCCACCATTCCCACAACCACTCATAGTTTTCCTCTTTCTACCTCCTCCTTTTTCAGAAAAATTCCTGTAACATCTTTGATACCAAACTATCAGTATCATTTCATATAGTATAACTTTCATGGCCTAACAAGTATGCATTGAGGCCAAACATACAGTAGAGTGGAACCACCCCAACCTTTCTCTTTCCTTCAGATAATAAAAACATATCCCTCTTAGCAGGATTCAACTTCAACCCCCAAATTATTCCAAATACTACATCAAATAAATTCCTTTTCAAGCTGGACAGAAAAATAAAAACACCACAATATAAACAAATGTACACAGTATGAATGAATGAATGAACTATACCTTTTTAAAAATTAAATTAAATGATTTACTTACATGCCTTGTTTCCTTAACATTTTTTAATAAAAACTTATTCATTGTTCCTCCCCTATCTGTTTCCTACCAAATATAACTTTTAACCCTTTGATTTTTTCATAGTAAATTATATGCCCCCTATCTGCACAATATATTCAACCCCCTTACTTTCCTCCTTAGACAAAGACCACTATGCCATTTTGAATTTTCAACCAATTTACTCATGTCCTTATCCACACCTTCTTCTTCATCAACAGTTTAATGTCATGTACAATAAAACAGTACCATGAAAACCAATCCACACCTCTCTACTAGTCTCAAACACACTTCCTACAGTTAAATTCATCACCACACCAAGTCGCATGCTACTTAAAGGACAACCGTGTCTAGCACATTTTCTCATCCTAATCTTTTCTCCCACCAATCCATGTAGTGATACCCTAACCCAAGCATTCCCATAACCCCCTTTAAAAAATAAACCTTATTTTCTGGATTCCCTTACTATTGTAATATATTCTACAACTGTTTGTAAATTACATTATTATATGCTTTCATAATGTCACATGTCACTATTTTCCTTCTGTTTCTCCCGTTTTATATTGACCCATTGCCCCTTGACTAACCTATCCATAACAAGCATATCTTTTATATTCCTGCCCCTAACTCTACATATTTTGTCTTGTACCACTCCATTAATAATTTTCTAACCCTTTTATTTACAGGATAACCCCACTAGACAAAACTGTCCCTTTTCTGGGGTGACCTGTGACCATTGTCTGGTTAAGTGACTCTCTCAAAGTCACACAGTAGGCAGGCAAGCAAGGTGGAATAAATAATATCCCTTACCCAAGGCACAGGAAGCACCTTAGAGGTTCATAGGTATGTACTAGGCTATTGATCAGTGAGGATTTTTAGAAGCCTAGCCGTACATGCCCATGACATTTTTAGCCCTTATATTTTAAGTACAAATGATCCAGAGATGACCAGAGCATTGCTACATCAGTGGCACAATAGGTAGCACACTCATCTTTGGTGTAGAAGGCTGTAAGTTCTATTCCCACAGTAGGTAGATTGCTGATACTGCAGTGCAGCATAAGGGGGTGCTGCACTCCTCAGAGTGTCGACCTTTGAATAAAATGTTAAAGCGAGGCCCTATCTGCTTGAGTTGGTGGTAGCTCATGTGGATGTAAAAGATCCCAAAATATCTATCAAAAAGAGTAGAAGTTCCCTGATGTTCTGCCAAATTTACCATAATAGTATAAATACCACCTTGGGCCTCCCCTGAAAAGCAGCTACTATCCTAGTGGGACTAATATAGTCATCAAAGGATAAAGGAATCACATGTTGCCCCTATCCATGACGGACAATGGTGCCTGAAAAGCAGCTACTATCCTAGTGGGACTAATTTAGTCAACAAAGGATAAAGGAATTCCATGTTGCCCCTATCCATGAGGGACAATGGTGCTCATTAACAGCACAAAGCTTTAGACCTGCAACCAAACTGCCAGACTCTTCTCAAATCTCTTTGGAAAAAAATCAGCATTACACAAAGACCTTCAGTTTTATTAATTTCCTTTTATTATCCATTTTCCATATAAACTTCAATTATCTATGTACAGATTTTCTCCTCTTCCAAACAATTCATTAAAAACACTATTTTCATTATTTTTTGGGGTTTTTTTGTTATAAAACTCATAATTTCTACAAACATACAAGAACAATTCTTATTCTCCCTTTTTTTAGTAAACTTTTTAACTCCTGTAAGGTTAATTCTCTCTGTAACCTCTTTTTAACTTCCTCACTAATCTGCTTTACTTTTCCCGGTACTGTATTCACCCTTTTTCCACAAGTATACACGCCCTTTACAAAGTCTGGCACTATACCCATAAAATCACTTTGATCTCTAAATACCCTTCTCACCTTGTCTTCAGCTTTTAATATCATCCCCTCATTATACTTAACATATTCTCCCCAAAGGGGAAATATTATATGTTAAATATTTATGTTTATTCAATAAATTCATAACATTCACTTTATTTATTTGGTAAATCTTCCTTAAACAATCAATATCTCACCTTTCCAAAACCTTCTCATAAACATCACATGTTTCTAAATGTTTTATTTTACCACACATTTGTCATTCCCCTTTAATTTCCATGTGCACCTTCTTATATTAACATTTAGATGCCAGCCACGACTCTGTGCAAAGGTCATAAAACCCTCTCATTGCCAACTCCACAAACAACCTGTCATTCATCATGCACAATCTATAGTCAAACACAAATACTAGTTAACCTCTTAATTTCTTTTCCTTTCATGCCTCATCTCCAGAAACCGACCAAATATTTGTCCCACTCCCAGCCCCCTTCAATAAGCAAATCACATCAAAAGTTTGATGACTGTCGCTTTTGTGTTAGGACACAAATAAAAAATCTTCGTGGGTTCTGTTCAAACAGCTTTATTATATACAATCACATTACTATGGTTGATTATAGATTGTAACTTAAGGAACATGCATACAATTAATGACTATGATATGCATGCTCACTCCCTAGCTCCTCCTTCAAAATGGCACTAAGGTTGCGCACGTGTGCGGGTTACATACGTGCACATACAGCCTTGCATGCTTCCTAAAGATATAAGCACACACACTTTACACTCTGATCTACATCCTCCCTCTTTGAGAAACAGGCCATACAATTGTTATGAGACTGTTTGGCATGCAGAAATTACAAGTAATCTATAGGCATGCATTATACAATATTAAACATATAGGTATGTACAATCAAGTCCATGTTGTTGGGTATTTCACACTTGGTTTAGACACTTGTTCATATCATGTGACATAAAACTGGGAATTAGATTTAGCAACTGGGACAGTCTCTGCAAAATGTTTGACCTGTGGAATGTTTGAATCACTTTCCGGAACAAAATCAGATTTTTGAACACATTCTGGTCTGGAAACAGTGTCTGACTCATTCTTTGATTTAGGGTTTGTATCACAGATACAATGTTGTGACTGTAATGATGATGGTGGTTCTGGTGCAGGAAAAAGACTGCAACTCCTCCTATACTCCACTCCTTCGGAATTTACCAAGTAAGATCTCGGCTCTGCACAGATGCCTGTAAACTGTCATATTCGATCAAAACCTTTTGTTGTCTGGATTCGTACCGTCTCTCCTTCCCTCAATGGATAAAGTAATCTGGTCGATTTGCCATAACTACATTTCTGGATATTACGCTTCTTAAACAACTGAGCCTTGATGGTTTTATTATTCTTAGATTTAGGCTGCAAAAAACTTGAACAAATAGGTAGCATAGTTCTAGTTTGCCTGGAAAGTAGTCTTTGAGCAGGTGAGCCAAGAATATCATCACGGGGTATGTTTCTGAGATTAAGTAAATTCAAGAATATATCTGTATTGTCACACTTTGACTTTTCAAGTAATTGCTTTGCGCTCTGCACTGCTTGTTCAGCTAAACCATTGGACTGAGGATATTCAGGACTACTAGTGACATATACAAAGTCCCATTCTTTTGCAAAATTCTGGAACAATTGGTTATCGAATTGAGTACCATTGTCAGAAAAAAGTTTGTGTGGACTACCATGAACTGAGAAATGACATTTCAACTTAGTAATAACAGTAGTTGAGGTTAAGTTTGGTAGTATATCAATCTCAAACCAATGTGAATAAGAGTCTACCAAAACTAAGCAGTGTTGATTGTTCCTTTCAAAGATATCAGTTGCTGCAATAGACCAAGGTAATTCATGCATTGGATTTAGCTGAAGTGGCGGTTCTCTTTGCAAATGTGGTCTAGTACTATTGCATACTGAACAAAAGGAAAGAATTCTATAAATGTCTTTTGATAATGAAGGCCAAAATACTAATTTTCTTGCCCTTCTCTTAGTGGATGTGGATCTGGGTGACCACGATGCAAAATCTGAATATCAGAATATATTCTTTTTGTAAGGAAGCAGGAACAACAGTTTTAGAACCTTTGAATATAATGCCATCTTCCATCAACAATTCATCTCTGTAAGGAAAATGTGCTTGCACCTCAGGTGATACACTAGATTGCTTTGACAGCCATCCGGTATTAATATAGTGATTGAGCTTCTGTGAAATTGGATCACTCTGAGTGTGATCTCTTAACTCATCAAGTCTAGTGGTGGAAAAATTACTCAGTGATGTTACATCAAAGTCAAAAGTCTCTGCATCAAGCTGTTGTATTGTATTTCTAGGAGATCTGGATAAAGTATCAACCAGATAAAGCAATTTGCCTTTAGTGTAGACCAATTTGAAAGTGTACTTTTGCAATTTGAGCATCATTCTTTGTAATCTCACTGGAGTGGAATGCATAGGCTTCTTTAGAATAGTAACTAGGGGTTGATGACCAATTTCAATCTGAATAGCTCGACCATAAATATAATCATGAAACTTGGAGCATGCAAATACTATAGCTAAAAGCTCTTTCTCAATTTGAGCATATTGCATTTCAGTTTGGGTTAGTGTTCTAAATGCATAGGCTACTGGTCTCCCCTCTTGACGTATAACTGTGCTGAGGCCAAATTTTGAAGCATCACAGGAAAGAATAACTGGTTTGTTCACATCATTGTATCTTAACATAGGTGGGATAGCATTTTTCTGTTTAGGTCTTCAAATGCCTTCTGGTGATGTTCCATCTATGACCATGTAACATTTTTGTGTGTTAACCCTCTTAAAGATGCTGTCAACTCACTGAAGTCTGGTATAAATTTGCCTAAATAGTTGACCATACCCAGAAAATGTTATAAACTTTGTACATTGTCTGGCATTGACATTTCTAGAATAGCTGCTTGATTGGTCGGGTCAGGTCTGAAACCTGTACTTGTAAACAAATGACCTATGTATGTAACTTCTGGAAGTCTGAATTTGCACTTCAGATGATTGAGTTTTAAGTTCACTTCACGTGCTCTGTCTAGAACTTTCTTGAGGTTTCTATCATGCTCTAGTTCACCATTGCCTCCAACCAACAGATCGTCTACCATTATTGCACAAAGATAACCCGAACAAATTAGTTCCATTGTATGCTGAAAAACTTCAATTGCAGAATTTATTCCAAATGGCATCCTTAGGAATCTGTATCTGCCAAACAGAGTACCTAAAGTAGTTAGAAACGAGGACTTGCGATCAAGCAACACTTGCCAAAATGAACTCTTTGCATCCAAAACAGCAAATACCATGGAATTCGGTATTAGAGCTGCAAGTTCTTCAACTGTCTGCATTGGATGATACAGTCTTTTTGATGCTTTGCTCTAATCTCTTGGGTCAATACCTATTCTGATTTAATCTGAGACTTTCTTGTGAGTGGCTACCATGAACGACACCCATTCAGTTGGTTCTGTGACTGGACAAATCACACCTTGTTGCACCATTTTATCTCACTGAGCTTTAACTCTGTCTTGCATAGCTACTGGAATTCTTCTTGCTGGCCTGACTACTGGAGTGATCTCTGGATTTAACTTCATGGAATATACAACTAGAAGTTTGCCAATTTGTCATAGAAAACATCAGCATATTCTGACAAAGTAACTTTGGAGAAACTGGAACTCGAAACTGCACTCACATGATGAACTTCTTTAGCAAAAGAAAGCAGATTTATTCTTAAACTATCTTTGAGACTCAATAAAGATTGCACTGGCCTTCGGACTATGTACAGTAACAAGTTGTAACAGTTCTTAGCCAAATAACATGGAAGTATCACTGAAACTTCGGTTTGAATATCTTCACCTCCATAAGCAGCAAGTCTTGCACTATCGGTTACATTGAGTTTTGCGTTAGTTCTTACTTTTGCAAATGTGTCTGCTGATATAACATTACACTTTGACCCAGTGTCTACTTTCCATTGATCTGGACAGTACAAAACACTTCACTTCTTGTTAATACATTTGCTGCATCAATTCTTTAAACTTAGCACTGATACACCACCTAGATAGAAAGCTGACTGTTATGGCTCTACTTGATCAACTTGCTTTTTTGTGTGATGTTTCTTTACAACTGCATGAGGCTTACTTGATTTCCAAAACATTTGGAAATGGTTCAATTTTTTACACTTGTGACATTACTGATCAAATGCTAAGCACTTTTTTCTTTTAGACTCATGATTCGCAACACAATTGCGATAGTTAATAATAAAGCTTGATTTGGGTTTTGCTGATTCATGTTTGTGTTGCACTGAGCTGATGCTGGAGCTTACAGTTTTCCTGGAACTTTCTAGAAAACCTCATGGCTTCTTTGGAAATCCTGTAGCTGCCACATGCTTAGGCTTCTTCTTGTTTGTCACATGTTATCTACATTTACTCTGGAGCCAACTGAACACATGCTTTTGTCACTCACGAGCATACTTGCATGTTTTTCTGTCACCTCATGGATTTTACAAATCTCTACAGCTTTACTCAATGTTAAATCACTGTCACAAAGTAGAATCTTTCTCACAATAGTACTATTAATACCAAATACAAGTTTGTCCTTTATCAGCTCATCTTTTAGATCACTAAACCATCATGTTTTAGCTCTGTTTTTCAAGTCAGTTATATAAGCTGCAAATGTTTCTCCTGGTTTCTGATCTCTTGTGTAAAACAAATGCCTCTCTAATTTAATATTCATTTGGGGGTTACTCATTTCTCTGAACGTGCGCTTCAAACACTCGGGGTCTTCCCTTGATTCAGCTTGTACAACAATATGACGGTCTGCACCTTCTCCTTCATACACTGCTGGTGCATACACAAGTGAATGCTCTCTTTCTATGGACTCTGACCCTGTTAGGTTTAGCAAAAGGAATGCCTTGGTGCATGCATCTCTATCTCTGCATAAGCTGCTTGCATGAAAATATTGTACTGTTGCTCAAATATTTTTCAGTTCTCTGCAATATTATGAACAAACACAAGTGGTAAGGGTTTTCAAAATCTATCTGCCATATTACACATACCAGCAAAGAATTTTGCAAATAAGCATGAATATACACACATACACATAAGCTTATTTGCGAATAAGGATGAATATACACACATACACATATGCATAAGTTTCTGGCATAAACAGTACTTGTCCAATGCCTTCGTACTCTGAACTTATATTTTCGTTGGGCTTATCAGAATTATGTGGATGAATGAACTCATACTACATTCAAATAAGTGGACTTTGGAAAATAAACTTCTCTGGCTTTTCAATACTATACTGAACTTTGTGAAATAACTTTTTGGGCATTTCGATGCTTTCAGAATTTTATTGGTAAAGGCAGAAATGCTACAGTCATCCACCATCACTTGTTAAAGTCATCACTTTGAGAAACATTTGAGAACTTTAAGATGTGACTGAATAACTCACTAACACTGTAAAACGGATTGGGTTGTAAGCCAGAAATGGTAAACAAATGACCCATATAAGTAACTTCTCTCAACTTGAATTTATATTTCTGAGGATTCAGTTTAAGACTGACTACATGTGCACAGTCTAGAACTTTATTGAGGTTTCTATCATGTTCGTCTTCACCACTGCCCCCTACAATAATGTTATCTACTATGATAGCACATGGATAACCTGAAAAAAATTGTTCCTTGGCACGTTGAAATCCTTCACTGGCAGAATTTATCCCAAATGGCATTCTCAAAAATCTGTATCTACCGAATGGTGTACTGAAAGTGTTTAACAGTGATGATTTGTGATGCAGAGAAATTTGCCAAAATGAAATTTTTGCAACTAAGACTGAAAAAATAGTGGCATTTGGCATAAGAGCCGCTACTACTTTTACTATGTGCATTGGATAATAAGGACATTTAAGCTATTTGTTTAAATCTCTGGGATCAATACATATTCAAATATTATCTAAGCTTTTCTTTTGAACTATGACCATAGAGGATGCCCATTCATTTGGTTCTTTTACTGGAGTTATCACACCTAAATTCACCATTTTGTCTAGTGCTGTTTTCACTTTGCTCTGCATTGCTACCGAACTTTCCTGGCTGGACTGACAGCTAGGCTTACTTCATGGTTTAACTTCAAGGAATATGTGACTGGTATTTCCAAGCTCATCCTTGAAAATATCAGCACGTTCACAAAAGTATTTTTTGTAAAACTACTTTGTGTTGTTCAGACTTATATAGTGAATCTCTTCATTAAGTGGAATTAGACCCATTCTCAAACTATCTTTAAGGCCTAACAGTGACTTCACATGTCTCTTGACTATATAAAACTGCAAGTCATAGCTGTTCCCAGCAGAATGGCATGTGAGAACTACTGCACTGTCAGTATGAATCTCTTCACCACCATAAGCAACAAGTTTCAAACACTTTGATGAATCAAGTTTCTCACCAGCTCTTACTTTGGAAAACATTTGTGCTGATATGACATTGCACTTGGATCCAGTATCTACTTTAAGCTCTACAGGTTTCCCATTAATCCAAACAGTACAAAATATTTCACTCTTTGCTGCCAACTGATAATCTACTGCATTAACAGATTCATCAATCACAGACACACCATGAACATAGAAAGTTTGCTCACAGCTTTCTGTCTGATCTACTTGCTTCTTTGGAAGCTCTCTTTTAATAAAAGTATGTGCCATTTTAGACTTGCAAAGCCTTTTGAAATGATTCCACTTTTTACATTTATGACATTGCTGACCAAAAGCTGAGCACTTTTCTTGTTTAGGTTCATGGTTGCCTACACAATTATGACAGTCAACAATAAAGTCTGGGGTAACAAACAACCTCTTCAATTTATGGTTAAGGTTGGGTGTTATCGCCCCACCCTTTGGTTTATATCCCTTTTTCATTTTAGCTTTATGTTGTACACTGTCAACATTCTCACTGTTAGATACTGCAAGCACATTTTTCTCATTCATAAGCATATTTGTGTGCTTTTCCATAAGCTTATATATTTATAAGCTTATATATTTGACAAATTTCTATAGCTTTGCTCAACATTAAAGCATTATCTCAAAGCAAAATCTTTCTAAATTCATCATTATTAACCCCACACACGTCTGTCCTTTATCAACTTGTCTCGTAAATCACCAAATCTGCATGTTTAGCTTTATTTCTTAAGTCAGTAATATCAGCTACTATAGTTGCACCAGGCTTTTGATTTCTTGTGTAAAACATGTGCCTTTCCATTGTAATATTTGTTTCAGAGTTACACATTTCTCTAAATTTCATTTTAAGCACTCAGGGTCTTCTCTCTTTTCAGCATGTATCACAATATGGCAGTCCGCCCCCTCCCCTGCATACACGGCAGGTGTATGCACAAATGAGCATTCCCCCTCAGTGGCTTCCAAGCCTGCTAAATTAAGAAGTATGAATGCCTTTGTATGTGCATCTTTATCAGAAAAAGTAGCCTGTATGAAAATATCATATTCTTGTTCAAACACTCTCCAGTTCTCAGAAATATTGTTATCAAACACCAGCAGTTCATGTCTGCAAAATCCCTCTGCCATAACAACAAAATACGTTTAAACATAAACATAGACCAGGTACTTGTAATTATGTTTGAATGCACAACAATTTCTTTGAAAAAGCTGTGCTTTTACACTGCACACTGGGAACATTCAGAAAACTTCGGACACTTTGAATAGTTTTAATTAATGCGGAAAAGTAGTACACTGAGAAGAAATGAGGTTGTTTTAGCCTTTTCATACATTTTAAACATTTCAAAAATTATTTTGAACACTTTTGTATTTATTTCGAATACTTTTATCAGTATGTCACAATTTTGGACATTTTGTTTACCTTGGTAATTATTTTGAGTGTTTTGAATGCTTCAACAAATGTTTGGCGATTGAAAAATCATTTAAACAGATTTAAGTACCTGTGAATAACCACTGACCTGTTTGCAAGTTCACTCCGATACATTCCTCCTCTTTTAACTGTGTGCCTCATGTCTTGTGTATTGCTCCAACTTCAGATCCTGTTCTGGCACCATGCCGCTTATCTCATGCATTCAAAAGAGATGATGAAGCGGTGCATGGGTTAAAGATATTTATTGTACATAAACATGTCAGGAACAGTAACTGGAACATGCATTTAAGCTAACTAATTCACTCATTACTTCAAACACACTCACGTGTACATCTCCATTCATGACTGTACTCACTCTGGCTGACTGTACAAAATGGCACTGTTCTAGCATGTGCTCAGTACTTATATGCACATGCTGTCTAGCTACAGTGGCTGAACAGGGACAATACACATAATGATCTACACCTCGCAACCTCTCAGAGCAAGAAATCAAAACATATCCATAAATAACAGGGGGACAAAGGCCTGAAAATCCTGACACATTCTAAATACTGCTCTTACAAACTTAGGAAGTTGATAGAATAACAGGTTTTGCATTAGTATTAAATTTCTCAAGGGTATGAAGTGGAAAACTCAAACATCTGTTATTATTTTCTGACTTCAACCCTCAATAATTTGCCAATGATTTGCTGAAAAAAGCACGATTTTGTGAAAAACAGACCAAAAAATATGAGGCAAAAATCTGGAGATTCTGCAAAAATCTGTACACTTGAGAGGTATGATTAGTCTCACACACATATACTGACTCACATGAAAGATTCTAGACTAGTCAAATAGTTCAAGTGATAGAAACTGGACGTAATAACTACATAAGAGAAACTAAGTTAATTGCTGTTTAAGTATTTCACTTGGTTTACTATCAGCTGGCTGAGTGCCAAACCACAGATGAACTGTTTCCCTACACCTGAGGCTGATGCCTTTTTTATGATGTAGTCCAGGATAACTGCTTAGAATACTGCTCTAGCAATGATACCCATAAGATAACTGCTTAGAATAATGCTCTAGTAATGATACCCATAAGATAACTGCTTAGAATAATGCTCTAGTAATGATACCTTAGGTTCATAGGTTCATACTAGGCTATCTGCCCTGAGGCAATTATAAGCCTAGCCCGATTCTGTATGGCTTATGCCACCCCTTGATTTGAGTATACTGTGCCCTTTAAGGTTTAGTTTACTGTGCCTCTGTCTAATAGTGACACGGGAGTAATCCCTGGGACAAACCTATGATCCCCCATCCACCTATCGAGATTCTTCTTGAAGAGATTCAGTGAGGTGCTCTGCCTCACATGAACTGGAATTCTATTCCAGAGCGAAGGGAGCCTCTGGGTTATGAACCTGTCCCTCCAGCAAGTTCTTTTTATTTCTGTGCTGAGGTTCAAGTCCCTCGAGCGTGTGGCTCTAAGGGATTTAGATTTACTGAGGTGGAGCATGTCCATTAATTCTGGATTTGACATAGCTTTGTATGTCAGGCATAGATCGCCTCAAGTAGGTGGTATGCAACTGAGTAGAGCTGGAGTTTTTTTAACCGAGCAGCATATGGCATCTGTTTGAGACCCTTGATCCTCTTGGTGAGATACTTTTGGGGTCTTTCTAATTGCTGCAGGTGTTGGGTAAGGTACATCCCAAAAGGGGCATTGTATTCTATGATGGGCCTGATGAGGGATGAATAAAGGGGCACGATTACCTCTCTTGATCTAGATGTCAAACCCTTCGTGATGAGGTGGGCTATGTAGAAGGTCTTTCTAACCACTTTGGCAATGTGGTTTTCAAAGGAGAGATTGCTATCAACTTGGGTCCCCAGGTCCCTAATAACTTTCTCTGTACTTAATGGGTTTCTGCCTATGTGGTAATTTGTGGGCACATTGTTTTTGCCAAAGTGTATGACTATACATTTTTTGGCATTTAGCTTTAGACCATGGCGCTGGCACCAGTTATCTGTCTCTGTGAGACCTTTTTGAAGGATGTTTGTGTCAGCTGGAGAGTTGATTATGGTGCCCAGTTTGCAGTTGTCTGCGAACTTGGTGAGCCATAGTCCTCCCACGTTTGACTGTACCTCAGAAAAGTATATACCGAACAAGAGTGGTCCCAGGACAGAACCCTGTGGGATGCCACTTGTGACTGGTTTCGAGTCTGACATGGCTCCAGCAACTCTCACTCTGTGAGTTCTGTCTTTGAGCCAGTTTGCGACCCATCTTGTGACATAGGGGTTTATATTTAAGCTGGATAGCTTATCTATGATGTACAAGTGGGGTATTGTGTCAAATGCCTTTGCAAGGTCCAGATAGGCTGTGTGGACTACCTTCCCTTCATCTATGGCTTTGGTGACTGTTTCGAAGAAGTCAACCAGGTTCAAAAGGCAGGATCTGCCCTTGACAAAGCCGAACTGGGTAGGATC